>NW_006399927.1:52667-56850 GCF_000299155.1 Elephantulus edwardii
TGACTGACTCTGAGAAGAATGGGAATCCCAGAACATTTGATTGTGCTTATGCAAAACCTATACTTGGACCAAAAGGCAGTCGTCAGAACAGAGCAAGGAGACACTACATAATTCAAAATCAAGAAGGGGGTCCATCAGGGATGTATTTTGTCTCCATACCTTTTCAATCTGTATGCAAAACAGATCATTTGAGACACTGGGCTGTACAAGGAGGAATATGGCATCAGGATTGGTGGAAGAGTCATCAACAACCTGCATTAAGCATATGACACAACCATGCTTGCTGAAACTGAGGAGGACCTGAAGCGCTTGCTACAGTAGGTCAAGGACTGCAGTCTTCATTCAATATGGATTGAAGCTCAACATCAAGAAAACAAAGATTCTCACTACTGGGCCAATTGGCAGCATCAGTATGGATAGTGAAGAGATTGACATAGTTAACAGTTTTAGTTTACTTGGCTCCACAGTCAACACTCTTGGTACCAGCACCCAGGAAATCAAGAGACAAATTGCACTGGGAAAATCAGCTATGAGAGAACTTTCAAGAATACTGAAGAGCAAAGATGTCAGACTGGAGACTAAGGTGCACCTGACCCGGACTATAGTCTTTGCAATTATGTGCTATGCATTGGAGAGTTGGACAGTGAATAGGGATGATAGAAAGAGAATTGATGCCTTTAAGCTGTGGTGCTAGAGAACAGTGTTGAATATAACATGGACTTCTAGGAGAACAAACAGATTTGTCCTAGAGAGGGTGAATCTGGAATGCTCCTTGGAGTCAAGGATTCTGAAGCTTCATCTGACATACTTTGGGCATGTTGCAATGAGGACTGGTCCTTGGAGAGGGGCATCATGTTTGTGAGAATGGAGGGACGTCACAGGAGAGGAAGACCCTCGATGAGATGAATCGATTCTGTGATTGGGGTGGTGGGAATGGGTGTGTCGGAGATGGCCAGGTTGGCACAGGATAGAGAAGCGTTTAGGGCTCTTGTGCATAGGGTCACTATGAGTCTCAAGAGACTCAGCAGCACATAACAACAACAAGTACATACCGGTAATTTAACATAACTTTGTAAATATCTAATTTCATTAAGATTCATTATTAAAGTAAAATCTTGTGGTTTTTTTCTAAAAAAAAAAAATCATTCCTCCTCTTAAGCTTCTGACTTTGCCTAATGCTGACATTAGTTTCCAAAGATCCTTTTGATGTGGGAAGACAGGCATATGTGGGGAAGGAGACAATACTCCTCCTCCAAGCCAAGTAATGTTATTACTGGCACGTGTACTAATAGACTGATAGTTGTGTTTTCATTTTAAATCTGTATCTTTAAAATCTCCTGAGTGGAACCAAAAGGGCTCCAATCAATGGTGTTTCATTCGGAAGTATTAACTAATACTTGGGCCGTCTCTACAACGAGTCCAGTGTATCCAATTATTTAAATGGAAAAAATAGAACCTGACATGCATAGAAAGATCTGGGATATCTTCAAACAAGTAACTGAGATTTCTAAATCCATAAGCACTAAACATAAAGATATTGCCATGTAAACTAGTATCATTTTGTAAAGTGGATAATCATGCCTGATAGATAATTTTTAAGCAATGTGGGTCAGGTCTGATACAAATTGGGGCACCTGTAATTCCTATAGTATAGTTGAAAATTTGCTTTCTTTCTTCATTAGGCATAGCTGGACCATGAATGCCCAACATCCAATCTGAATCATTAATGTATACGATAGCCATAGTGTTCCACTATGAAACAACTTTTAACAAAGGAGGATTTAGGATACATGCCCAATAAGTGTGGTTTTCTTTTCTGACACCATATATACCTGACCGGATACTGTAGCAATCATAGCTAGAAACAAAGTTTATGGATTTAAAATGTGCCCATTTTGAACCACTAGTTTTTCTTCCTCTTGTGTTAACTTATTTAATTGGTCCCAGGTAGGTGGATTCGCTCAACGGGTGTTCACAAAGGGTTGTCAAACTTGTTCTTGACGTAGATTCAATTCAGAAATTCTGCATTCAAATTCAGAGTGATGAACTTTCTTTTATATGCAATATTGAGACTTAAGCTTTTTGTCAGGAATCCAAATATTTTCTTTATTCTCTTTGGAGATATAAGCAGAACCTTTTCCCTATATTAGTACATGACCAGATTTCCAAGTATCAGTATTTTGATCCAAATTATAAATGGCTTGATTTCAGTCTGGAGCTCTTTCTTTTTCATGGCTCTGCCACTGTAATTCTGCTGCTGATATCCCGTTGAATTAAGGTTTAAAAAATTTAAAGTATATAAGGCAATTAATAATCTTTCCTCTAGTCCCCCTTTTTGTTTTAAAAAGTTTTTGAATGTTCCATTTTTTCTTTCTAAAATTGCTTGTCCTGTACTATTTCCTGAAATACCAAAAACATGTGTTATATCATAATAACATAAGAAAACTTTAAGTTTATGAGAGCAATAGGCAGACACATTATCAGTTTTTATAGTGTTAGGCACTCCCATAATAGCAAAAGCTTTAAGTAAATGTGTGATAACTGAATCAGTTTTTTTTCAGATGCCAAGGCAGTTGTCCAGGAAAAGGATGATGAAGCATCTACAGAATGATGTACATATTTTAATTTTTTTAATTCTTAGAATTGAGTAACATCCGTTTGTCAAATTTGATCAGGTTTAAGACCTCTAGGATTAACTTTTAATGGCAGATGAGGTTTTATTCTAGTGCATTGAGAGCAATTTTGAACAACTTGTTGAGCTACTTTTCAATGTATTGTATAAATATAATGAAAACTGTCAGTATTGTTATGAAATTTATATTTTTGCTCTTTAGCAAGTACAGGAGCCAAAGACAATAGCAACTAGTCAATTTTTTCATTAACTTTGGTTAAAGGTCCTGGTAGATGAGTGTGTGCTCAAATAGGGCTAATATAGAAAGCATTATTTCTTTTTTAAAATAATACACTGCAATTGTAAAGACAAAACATTTAATTCAGAATCATCTTGTGGTATAAAAGCAGTCTCAATATATTTTACTGTATATTTTACATATAGAGAGTCAGTTATTATATTGAGATGCTTTAACATCAGTTAATAATAGTATAATAACATATAATTCAGCTTTTGTACAGCATTATAAAAAGTCTGTACTACTTTTTTATAATTAGATGAACAATATCCAGCTTTGCCATTTTTACTAGCATTAGTATAAAACATTTACATCAATTATAGGAGTTACTTTTACTATAGATGGTAAAACTCATTGTGTTAATATTAAAAGTTGTAAATTTTTATCTTTAGGAAAATTTGCTTACATAATCTGACACTGTTATTTGCCAATTAGTATTAAATTGATATAAGTTTGAATTTCTTTTCATTAGTTAATGGTAGTATAATGTCTTCTGGGTAATAACTAAACAAATTGACATGACAGAGTATATATATCCTTTACTCAATATTAAAACGTTTTTCTTCAAATATTGCATAAGTCACTTGGCATTTTTATTTTGCAAAAATATTTATTCCAAGATATTCTTTTACTGTATTATTAACTCAGTAGGAGTTTGTGGAGCAAGAAAAACAAATAAAAAATATTCTGCATTTTCTTCAATTCTGCTTAACTGGGCTTGTATTCTTTGCTCAATTCAAGGCAACTCCTTACTGGCTTCAAGAGGTAATTCCTTTTGGACCTGCAGTGACTCAGCAGCTTAATGTGATAATATATGTGATAACATAATACACTTTTAACTGAAAGCTTAGGTCATTTGGGTCTACTAGTAGCTCCCTACAGGAGAAAGACATGCAGCTTCCTTCCACAAAAATTTAAATTCTTGGTAACCTGGGTTACTGTGAGTCGGAATTAACATGATGGCTGTTAGTATCTTGAGGTTTATAGCTACTTTATGAGCAGAGTTTTTTAAGAGGAATTCTAAGTTGGGGTCAAATGTTAGATTTTTACATTTTTAAACATATGTAGTATCTTTATTTACTTGTTAAGAGGAAGATTTTCTTTTAGTTGGTACTATCAGGATTGGTGGAAGATCTATTAACAATCTGCGTTATGCAGATGACACAACCCTGCTTGCTGAAACTGAGGAGGACCTCATGCACTTGCTGCGAGGGGTCAAGGACTGCAGCCTTCAGTATGGACTGAGGCTCAATGTCAAGAAGACAAAGATTCTC
>NW_006399927.1:57225-59350 GCF_000299155.1 Elephantulus edwardii
CTGACATACTTTGGACATGTTGCCAGGAGGGACGGGTCCTTGGAGAGGGACATCATGCTTGGGAGGGTTGAGGGACAACGCAGGAGGGGAAAACCCTCTATGAGATGGATTGATTCAGTGACTGGGGTAATCTGGATGGGTGTGTCAGAGGCGGTGCAGTTGGCGCACGATAGAGCAGGGTTTAGGGCTGTTGTGTATAGGGTCGCTATGAGTCGCAAATGACTCGATGGCACATAACAACAACAACAACAACAACTATCCAGTTAGGCGGTGTACTTGATTTCCTTGTTATTACAAACACTGGAGAGTTCTAATGAGTAGTAGGTTTGGGTTTTTTTGTTTGTTGGGTTTTTGGTTGGGTTTTTTTGTTGTTGTTGTTTTTACTAGCAGTTTTAACTGCCCTTAAGTCAATTAGCTTGAAGCTTTACATTTCTTTCTCATAGTCAGCATAAATAATTTCTAATGAACAAAGATATCCTTATGGATTAAATTAATTCTTTCAATAATTAATTTGACAGTATTTTGGAATTGTTCTAAAGATATTAATCAGTATCCTATAAACTCTCAATTTTGGTATAATAGTAATGTTATTAGAGATATCCTTAGTGCAGCACTTCTTGAGGTGACATGAAATAAATTTAAGACATCCTGTTGTTGTTTATAGTGAGATTGCTTTTGCTAACAGGATACTGCTGGCAATTTGCATTGTCTCCTGTAGAGCCTGAAACTGATGGACCTTCTCTTCTAGCTTCTTTCTATCTTGTTGCTCTGTTTTTGGAGATGTCTCTCTATTATAATGCACATTGTACCTATCGTTGGGAAAAGCTGCTTTATTTTTGAGCACTTGAGAAATGGATTTTACAAATAGTCAACTGGGGGTATAACTTTTGTTTTCTACATTTACTCTAATAGCTAATTTTCATTTTCTCTCTTATTTGCTTCTAAACTTCTAGGTCACTAGCAACTGTAAAAGACTGACTTGTGTGTTTATTCTTTGCGTTCTGGACTACTAGAAGTAAAAAAGCTAGCCAGCTTTATGACTGCCAAACACAGTCTATTTCAGTAATTTAAAGATTTTATGTTCTTTTAAAGAATTTTCAGGTGCTGCTTCTAATTTCTTTATTTTTACTCTGTTACTTACTTTTTGCTTTCTTCATTTTCCAAATTGAGTTTTCTTTTATGTTAACTTCATTCTTATATCTTATACTTTTCTTATTTTACTTAAATTATCAAATTTCAGAATGAGCTCTAAGCTATTGCTACACCAAACGTAAGTTAAAATGACAACAAGGAAACAAAACCAGAAAACTTAAACAAAAATAAAATAGAACAATTAGCACAAATATTTAGAGGCCTCTGTTTTGAGTCTTAGCACCTTCCCCTCCCCCCCTTTTTCTAAACTGTATTTTAAATTGTAAATAATTTTCCAGGAAGAGCACTGTTTGGGTGGTTGTTGTTGTTGTTGTTGTTAAGAGCTGCTTAGTCAGAGATGACTCATAGCGACCCTATGAACAAAAGACCTGATCACTTGTATGACTTTGGTTGTTTCTCCACGTTCATAGAGTTTCAGGAGGCAAGCCATTTAGGAAGTGGATGCCACTCCTGCTTCCAAGCTTGTTTTAATCTGGATGATCCACCAAACACTGTCCACCCTGGGTAACCATTATTGCATTTGGCATATCAGAGTCACGGTGTTTAGCATCACAGCAACCACAAGTTACCTCTGTATATCAATGCACAGACCAGTGCTATACCACTTAGAAGAATGTCTGACAAAAAAAAAAACACCACCACCAAAACAAACACACAAAACCAAAAAAAACAAACCAAAACCAAAGAAAGAACAATTTAAATTAGGCCTGAGGGCGGCAGGCAAGGGCCCTAATGGGTTTTGAAATAGGAGGTCTTATCACATCACCTCACTTCCCTTAGCGAATCAACATTCCATCCTACTGTTCACCAATCCCAGCCAATAGCTCCTGTAGATGACTTTCAAACTGATCTCCAGTACCACATGGCCTATCAAAAATGGTTTTAGTACATGTCAATTAAAAGAAAATAATAATTCAGGTTTGTGTTTACTTCAGCTTTAACTCTTTTTATTGTACTAGCACTTAATTCATAT
>NW_006399927.1:59508-73129 GCF_000299155.1 Elephantulus edwardii
TAATTATTTACATTATTAATTTTTATTATGATAAGCCTTTTACCAAAAATCAATTGGAATTTCTCATAACATTTAGTGAACATTTTCAATTTAATTTTGCATTACTCACCGTTTTAAACCAGTATATACTGAAACAATTGCAAAAGCAAAACTTTCTTCTACTTTTTCAGCCATCTGCTGAATTTGTAAAAAACTTTTTTTCTTAGCAAATCAGGATTTTTATCCCTCTCTTCCTCAGTTAGAGAAGGAGGAGATACCACAGGAGATGTAGGGTCTTGCCTCTGATGTGTCCTCCTGGGGGCTCTCCTGACCTGTTTCCACATTTTCAGATTCAATTGATTTTGTCTAGTGGGATGAAACTAATAGCAATTTATTTTAATAGGCTTAAATAGATTTTTTTGAAATATTTAGTAGCTATCTTTAACCCAAATCCCTCTAACAGCCCCTGTAAAACATCTGTATGCTGTTATGTGAATGTAGAATTCTCCAAATTTCCCATCTCTCTAGAAATTGCCAAACGTTCTGTCTCCCCTATTGACAGATTTGCATTTGGTTTCACCCGGTCCCACCAAATGTTGTTTCTGGTGAGTAAAGCTGAAGGAAGACTAGCCAAGTGAAATATAATTTTTTTTCAGAGGGCTAAGAGCTCGCTCAGGCTAATAGCTCTGAGCAGCTTCAGAGTCTCTGCTTTTATTAGCAGAAAATTAAAGCATACAGCCAAGCATGATTTCAAAGGGTTGGTAAAAGCATATGGAACAAAGCATAGATAATATGGAAAAAAGCATAGACAGGCATGAACAGTTTTCAAGAAAGCATCATTGTACTCATGAACAAGGTCTTTCTGCACTCTTAACAATCTTACTAAGAACATCGGAAAAGAATCTTTGTTTAACATAGACTTTCATAGTGGTACATGCTCCAGGAAGTCTGAGACTGCTTTCAGTCCCATCCGTTCTTGGCATTCTTTGGCTACTTTCAGGCATTGGATCCAAATCCGTTTGCACATACTCTATGACTACCAGTAACCCTAGTGCACTAGAATGACTCTATATCTGGGTAGCACAAATGGTTTATAGTCATAGAGCATTATGTATATGCTAACTGAAATGTGTGTTATTTCAATCTACCAGTTGTTCTGTGAGAGGTAGATAAGGAATTCTTTAAGATATTAATCTTTAGAAATTTGTGAAGGGTCACCATGTGTCAGAATCTACTTGAAAACAGTGGATTCAATTTGGGGTTTATCAACTTAAAGATAAATGAATGCTGATGGCATGGCCTCACACATGGTGTTACTGCCTTGGAAATTTAGCAGTAACTGTGAACTGGAATTGACTCCACAGGAATAGGGAGTAGCAACCTGAAAGTTGCTTTCAATTCATTCTACAATGCTAAAGATGAAAGACCTGGCCATCCTTGAAGAAAAGAGTACAGTTCAAGGAAATCCCATGGAGTAGTTTTCACTCTAACACAAAGGAAAAAAATTAGTCAGAATTGGTTCAATCGCAATAGATTTGGCTTTTTGAGCTCTATTTGGGAGAGGACATTGAAAATGAAAAATTCAAGATACAGTAAGGAAGATGACTAAGACATTGACAATTAAAAGAAAAAATCAAGTGCATCCTTTAGTCTGAAAAGGGGCCCATTTCCAGATGTTAACTTTTAGGGCAAATTTTACTGAAATATTCTATTGATTAAAGAGTAGTTTATTTTCAATATCTTTGTATTTTGGTCAATAATAGCTTTTAGTTTGCATAATTATTTCAAACAATCATTAAGAATGTAGGAAAAGTACTGTAGAGTAGAAAGCCAATAAATCAATACCTTCCCATTAATAAATAATTTCTAAGCAATTTTAAATAAAAACACAGCAAAGTACATTAGCTTAAGAGTGAATGGCATCCATATTGTTGCAATCATCACCATTCAAACCTTCCAAAACACCAAGAGGTTTTAGTAAGAAAGTAAGACTGTATTCTGTAAATTATGTGCAGAGAATATAAATTTCCTCTCCAAGTGCAGTGAAAGTTTACTGTGCTTTTTTTTAAAAAAAAGTTCTACCTTTACTGGCATCTGGTTGGTGTCTTCATCCTGAGAATTTAAGGTGTGATATCTAGTTTTATTGTATTGAACTTTATAAGTCATATTTTCACCTTTAGAAGATTGCCCAGCAAATTTTAGTTAAACAACATCTTCATATTAGACAAATAAAAAAAAAATTTTGTGTAAAGACTATCTGGATCTCAACTACTCCTTTAAAGGTAATAGTGTACATTATAAGATAAAATTAACTTCATAGACTAATGGAGATTGCTTTTACATCTACACTTTCTAATACTAGTTTTCTTTATTTGGTTATTTTTTAATAAAATGTCTTAAAAAATAAAAAAGAAATCTTACCAATGTAGAGTTTTATAAATAGTGAAACTACTAAAAACAAATATATACTAATATACAAATGTTTTACTTATAATAACCAGAATTACATAAGTTATCTCTGTTTCTTACTCAAAGAGACCAAGATACAGAGAGCTTACAATTTTCTCTCCTCCAAATGCCTGTATTCTCTAACTTTCCATAACCCTATCAAGGCTAATCTGCCTTACTTGGGTGACTCCATCTGACCTAAGCTATTAAATGCTGGCTAATTAATTTCCAATACCAAATTTGGGAGAGAAGGTTGGCTTGCCTACCCTGAATCATTTATTTATGAGACAATGTACTGTGAAGAAGAACAAGCTTTCTGTTGAAGTACTCCAAGTACTTAGCCAAGTGATGATTGTCATTATCTGAGGAAGAAGACATTTTAAATAGGACTCCTAAAGTACTGACAACACTGGCAAACTCAACTTATAGGTCTTAGGAGAGTGAAGGCAACTAGAAATAGAAATACCATGCAAAGTTATATGTTAAGCTCAACAGGAACAAATTGTGTATTTATTTTCTAAAACTGATATTTGTTTTATGTGCCATCGAGTTGCTAGCAACTCATAGCGACCCTATGTACAACAGCCCTAAACTCTGCTCTGTCCTATGCCAATAGCACTGTGTCTGATACACCCATCCCGATTACCCCAGTCACTGAATCAATTCACCTCATAGAGGGCCTTCCCCTCCTGCACCATCCCTTCACCCTCCCAAGCATGATGTACCTCTCCATGGACTGGTCCCTCCTTACAACATGTCCAAAGTATGTTAGACGAAGCCTCAGAACCCCTGCCACTAAGGAGTAGCTCAGTTTAACCCTCTTCAGGATTCTTATGCAGTATTTGTCCTTATGAGACTGAGTTAATTCACTCAGCATAATGCTTTCCAGTCTCTACATAACTTAATGCCACTAAGATATTGAAACCATAGCTGGTTGTAACTTGATTAATACCAACTCACAGCAAATATGTCAGAGTTGAAGTTTCTCATAGGGTTTTCAGTGCTGTGATCTTACAAAAAAAACTTTAACAATTTTCTCCTGTAGAGAATCTAAAAGTTTCAACCACTACCTTTCAGTTAGAACTGAATGCTTAACCACTGTTGTTGTTGTTGTTGTTGTTCTGTGCCATAGAGTCGCTTGTGATACATAGTGACCCTATATATAAGAGCCCTTAATCCTGTTCTATCCTGTGCCAACCTCACTGTCTCTGACACACCTACTCCCATCACCAAAATCACTGAATCAATCCATCTGATTGAGGGCCTACCTTTCTTGCACTGTTCCTCCACTCTCCCAAATATGATGTCCCTCTCCAAGATATGGTTCCCTCCTTGCAACATGCCCAAAGTATGTCAGATAAAGCTTCAGAATCCTGGCCTTCAAGGAGAAGCCTGGTTTTACCCTCTCCAGAATAAATCTGTTTGTTCTCCTAGCAGTTCATGATATATTAAATACCCCTTTCCAGCACCACAGCCTGAAGACGTCAATTCTCTTCCTATCATCTCTAGGCACTGTCCAGCTCTCTTATGCATAGCACACAATTGCAAAGACTATGGCCACGATCAAGTGCACCTTAGTCTCCAGCTTGACATCATTGCTCTTCAGTACTCTGGAGAGGTCCTTGAAAGCTGATTTTCTCAATGCAATTCATCTCTTGATTTCCTGGCTGCTGGTACCAAGAGTGATGATTGCCACAGGGATTATTATCTAAACCATAGAAGCATGCAAACCTTCAAATTTCTTCCCAGTCACTTGGTAAAATTTTATTTGATGTGTTGATTGACCTGAACATTACTTTTAGGTAACAGGTGAGCTGGAGGAAGACTTATATGTTAGTTATGATTTGATGACACAATAACTAGTGGTCCACAGAGGCTCTTCTCCTTTTTAAAAGGCAATCCTATACACTGTGTAAGTTATCAAACAACATCATTAATATCACAAGCAAGTAAAATTGTGTTGAGAATAATACAACAATGTCTAGAAATTTTATTGACATGTAACTACCAGAAATCCAAGCAAGATTCAGATGAAGTTGTGATGTATGCGGTATCATTGCTGATGTCAAAAAGATCTTGACTAAAAGCAGAGAATACCAGAAAGATGTTTTCTTGTGTTTCATTGATTATGCAAAGATATTTGACTATTTGAACCATAAGAAATTATCACACCATATTATGAATAACACTGAGAAGAATGGGAATCGCAGAATATTTAATAGTGCTCATGCACAACCTATAAATAGTCTGAGAAACAGTGATTTAAATTGAGCAAGAAAATACTGTCTGGTTTAAAATAATGAAAAGTGTGCAACTATCTCCATACCTACCCAGTATCTATGCTGAGTAAATCACTTACAAAGCTGAATTAGATGAAGAAGAATGTGGTATCAGGCTTGGAAAGAGACTCCTCACGATTAAAGACTACATTCTTCAAGGAGATTACATTTCAACATCAAGAGTACAAAAATCCTCACCACTGAACTAATACGCAACGTTATTATAGATGGAGAAAAGGTTGAAATTGTCACCCACTTAATTTTACTTGGATTCCTTATCAATCCTCATAGCAAGAATAGTCAATAAACCAAAAAGCATTCTATGGTAGGGAAATGTATTGTCAAGGACTTCTTTAAAGTGTTAAATAACAAGCATGTAAGTTTAAAGGCTAAGGTGCACCTGATTCAAGCCATGACATTTTTAATTGTTTTCTATGCATCTGAAAGTTGTACTATGAATAAAGGAAAACTGAAGAAGAATTAATGTTTTTGAACTGGGATGATAGAGAAGGGTATTAACTATTCCACGAATTACTAGAAGAAATAGGAAGCAGGATGGGCCATCTACTTACTAAATAAAAGGCTTTTTAAAACCCTATAAACGCTAAACAAAGAGGATAGTAATAGTAGTGTAGTGGTAGAGCCCAGGTTGGAAGTTAATTGAAATGAGCAAAATAAATAACAAACATCTGGTACAATACGATATAATAATTGGTAGATGGAATGTTCATACCTTGAATGTTCAAAAACTGGATATTGTTAAAAATGGACTAGCATGCATGAATATTGACATACTAGGCATTAGTGAAAAGTGATGGATGGGCTATGGCCACTTTGAATCAGATAATCATATGATATATAATACAGGCAATGAAAACAAAAGAAGAATGGCATTGCATTCACAGTCAAAAAGTCAATTTCAAGTTCTATCCTGAAATACAGTACTGTGAGTGATAATATCCATATGTATGAAAGGAAGACCCATTAACACGACTATTATTCAACTAAATGTTTCTACATCTATTGCCAAAGTGGACGAAATTGAGAATTTTTACCAAATTTAGCAGTCTGAAATTGACCAAACATGGAATCAGGATGATGTGTTAATGATAATTGGTAACTGGAATGGAAAAATAGAAAACAATGAAGAAAAACAGTAGTTGGAAAATAGAGGCGTGGTGATAGAAATGAGACTGTAAATAGAAAAATTGGATTTTGTATTTACAATGATTTATTCATTGCAAATTGTTGTTCTTGTTTAATGCCTTTGAGTCGTAGACGACTCATAGCGACCCTATGAACGAACAGCCTGAGCACCCTTCATACATAGAGTTTCCGGAGGCAAGCCATTTTGGAAGTGGATGCCGCTCCTGCTTCCAGGCTTGATTTAGTCGGGAAGCTCCAGTCAACACTGTCCACCATGGGTGCCCATTACCACGATTGGCACAGCACTGTCACAGGCTTCAGCATCACAGCAACCACGAGTTAACCTCTGTACAGCAACGCACAGACCAGTGCTATACCACCTAGAAGAATGTTTGACAGGAAGACAATTTGAACCTGGCCGAGGGCCACAGATGACAATCACCCACCTTCGGCTTGGTAGCACAGCTTCCTTCCACTAGGCCAACGTAGCTCTCTCTTGGTCGTCGTCATTGTTATTGTTGTTTAATGCCGTCGAGTTGTAGACGACTCGTAGCGAATGAGTATTCATTGCAAATACTTGTCCTAAAAGAAGACTTTACATGTGTATATGACTCAATAGGCTGCATATGAGTAATACTGACTACACTTGTAGAAGAAATCATTGGAGAATCTCAGTATTAGCAATCAGAACTAGGCCAGGAAAAGACTGTGGGTCAGATCATCAATTACTCATATGCAGGTTCAAATTGAGGTTAAGAAAATGAAAATAAGTTCACAAGAACCAAAATATGATATTAAGTCAATTCCATCGGAATTTCATGATCCTCTTAAGAATAGGTTGGAGGCATTGAACACCAATGATAAAAGACTAGTTGAATTGTGGAATGACATCAAGGATATCATCCATGAAGAAGTAAAAGAGTATTACAAAAATAGAAGAGAAAGAAAAAACGGAAATGAATGCCAGAAAAGACTCCAAAGATTGCACTGGAATATCAAGAAGTCAAATCTAAAGGAAACATTTCAAGGTGAAAGAGCTGAACAGAAGGCTTCAAAGAGCAGCTTGGGGACCCAAAGCAAAATATTATAATGGAATGTGAAGAAAGCTGGAATCAGAGAATAAAAAGAGAAGAACTTGTGCTGCATTTCTCAAGCTTACAGAACTGTAAAACAAATTTAAGCCTCCTTTCAAAATGTTAAAAGATGCTATGGACAATATATTGACTGACCAAAAAAGCATCAAAAGAAGATTGAGGGAATGCATAGAGTCACTGTACCAGAAAAAATTGATTGACACTGAAAAAATTCAGGAAATACCATATGAACAGAAGTCAATGTTAATGAAAGAGGAAGTGGAAGCTGCCTTGAAGGCACTGGCAAATATAAGGCCCCAGAAATCAATGGGCCAATTGAGTTGTTTCAATAAACAGATGCAGTCTTGGATGCACTCGCCAGTCTATGCTAGGAAATTTGGAGGATAGATGTCTAGCTAATGGATTGGAATAGGTTCATATTTGTTCCTTTTCCCAAGAGTTGTGATCCAACTGAATGTGGAAATTATCAAACAATATAGTTTGTATCATATGCAAGCAAAACACTGCTAAACATCATTAAAAAAATGGCTGGAATAGTACATAGATGGGAAATTTCTAGAAGTTCAAGTGGGATTTAAAAGAGACCGTGGCACCAGGAATATCATTGCTGATGCCAGATGGATCCTGTCTGGCAGTAAAGAATACCAGAAGAATGTCTATTTTTGCTTTACTGACTATGAAAACAAGAATGGGAATCCCAGAGCACTTAATTGTGCTCAAGAGTAACCTATATCTCGATCAGGAGGACATTGTACAAACAGAGCAGGGGAGAAGAATTGCATGCCTTGGAATTGGGAAGGGAGTGTGTCAGGGTAGTATTCTCTCTCCATACCTGTTCAATCTATATGTTGAGCAAATTATCCAAGAAGCTGGATTCTATGAAGAGGAGTCAGGATTGGAGGGAGATTCATCAATAACCTGTCTTATGCAGATGACATAACCTTACTTGCTGAAAGTGAGGAGGATTTGAAGAATTTGTGGCAGATCAAGGAATGCAACCCTCAGTATAGAGTATATCTTAGCACCAAGAAAAAAAATTGCCACTGGACCAATAGACAGTGTTATGATGAAGGAGAGGAGATTGAAACTGTCAACAGCTTCATCTTACTTAGATCCACCACTAACATCCTTGGTACTAGCAGTTAGGACACAAGGAGATGCATTGTAATGGGGAAATCTGCACTTAGGGAACTTTCCAAACTATTGAGGAGTAGTGATATCAATTTTAGGACTAAGGTGCATCTGATTCAGGCCATGATCTTTCCGATTGCTAGCTATGCATTCAAGATCTGGACAATGAATACAGAAAAAGAATTGATGCCTTTGATTTGTGGTGTAGAAGAGCACTGAACATTCCATGGATGGCTAAGAAAATGAATAGATATGTCTTGAAGAGGGTGCAGCTCAAGTGCTCTTTGGAGGCAAGAGTGATGAAGCTTCACCTGACATACGTTGGACATATTACTAGGAGGTGCTATTCCTTGAAGAAGGAGATGATGGGAAGGGTGGAGGGTCAGTGAAAGAGAAGACCCTCAACCAGGTAGATTGACAAGGTGACTGCTGAAACAGCCTCTTGTGTGTCAGGAAATATGAGGATGGAGCAGGACAGGACTAGGTTCAGATCTTTTGTTCATAGGGTCACTATGAGTCGTACTCAACTTGATGCCACCTAATAACAACAACCAGAGAACAATTAAATTTGTGTTAGAGGAAGCCCAACCACGGTGCTCCTTAGAGGCAAGTATGGTAAAACTTCATCTAACATTGTTTATGTTAATAGAAGTCCTTTGAAAAAGACATTATGTGGTCACCAAAGACCTACCAGTGGATTTCTTCTAGTCAATTAGCTAAGTATGTGTCTTAAAAATGTTTTAGTGTGGACTGGACTGCTCTTCTGCCAGGAGCATTAGACTACCTCTATATCCATCATCTGGGAGCCTCCTCACCTCTCCTACTGGAGCCACAGAGACATCACCTGGACCCACAAAACTGCCTCTTAGATGTCTCCACCCGTCACCTGGACACCTTTGCCGGGTAATCTGAAGGACCTGGTCCCGCAGCCTGAATGTCACTATGCATGCAGACACTATGTATGGAGGATGACTCGTTGTCACCCCCCTGAACTACACCAGGGACACTAATATCATAGATGAAGTCATTTCCTCCTCCCATCCCAAAGCTTGAGCTTCTTCTAGCCCCAGGCTCTTTGGACCTGCCTAGTTGCAGCAGTTCCCTCAAAGAGAAGGCTGCTGATACATAGGACATATCTCTCCCCAACTGAAGCAAGTTTTCCCTTGAGACAAAAAAATCAGAGAGAAACTCAGGCAGGATAGCTACCCTGACCTCCTCCGGAGCATTGATTTCCAGAGCCAAGATTATGAAACCAAGGGCCTGCTTAGACCTCAAGCATGAAAAGCTCTACCACAGCAATGACACAGAAGAAGCAGGCTACTTCACACCATTCACAATCTAAAAACAAGATGACCCGCCTTAAAAAAAGTGACACAATACAATATCAATGGATTTCCTGAAGCCAGAAAGTCTGATGGAACTTTCTGACACAACCTTCACAATGATTGAATATTTTCAATGGAGAAAGACCCATTTGAAGAATTACAGAACTCTGCAAGTTAAAATGAAGAGGAACTTTAAAAAAAATCCAAGGCAGATAAAACAAATGAGGCATTAGAGATTCTGGAAGGACAAAAACCCACAATCCAGAATATGAAGACCAATGTTTCAGATGCTGTCAAGATGTTGGAGGGACATATGAGTGGAATTGAAGAGATGGAACACAAAACACGTGATATAGTACAATCATTACCACCTATCTGCTAGAACAAAATGCAAAATCAAAAAGAACGGAAAAAGAAGAAAGTCTAAGAATGATGTGGGACACCATCAAGAGGAATCAAATACATATAATCAGAATCAGAGAACACAAAGAGCAGGTAAAGGCACTGAGAAAGTCATGGAAGAACTACTAGAAGAAAACTTTTCAGGCATAATGAAGAATGAGAGAATATATATATCCAAGACGCTGAGTGAACATTATAGAAATAGACCCCAAAAGAAAAACATCAAGGTATATCATAGTCAAATTTGCTAGAATCAAAGACAAGGAGAAAATTCTGAAAGCAGCTAGGGAGAAATGAACAGTAACCTATAAGGGAGAGCCAATAAGATTATGTGCCAATTTTTCAGCAGAAAACATGTGAGCAAGAAGACAGTGGGATAACATATATTGAACACTAAAAGAATACAACTGTCAACCATGAATACTGTACCAAGCAAAACTGTCCATGAAATATGAAGGGGAGAGGAAGATATTCTCAGAAAAGCAGAAGCTAAAGGTGTTTGCAAAAACAAGACCAGCATTGCAGGAAACACTGGGAAAAGTCCTTCTTAGCAACAACACCAAAAAGAACTCAGCAAAATGATAGTAATAAAACTTTGCCTCTCAAAAATGACAGAATAGTAATGGTTTAAATGCACAATTGAAGAGAAATAGTGTAGCAGATTTGATAAAACAAGCAAACAAACAAACAAAAACACCCATCAATATGCTGTCTACAAAAGACTCATCTGAAATGTGAAGATAAAGAAATATTAAAAATAAAAGGGTAGGAAAAATATACCAAGCACATGGCAACCAGAAAAAGCAAGAGTAGCGATGTTAATCTCTAATAAAATATATTTAAATGCAAAAACCATCACAAAGACAATAAAGGTCACTAAATAATTCTTAAAGGGTCAACAGAGCATGGGGACATAACCATAATAAATATCTATGCACTAAATGATTGTTTTTATTGTTGTTACATGCATCAAGCCACCGGCAACTCATAGTGACCCCTATGTACAACAGCTCTAAACATGACACTATCCTATGTCAATTCTATTGCCTCTGACACACCTAACCCCATTACCCCAGTCACTGAATCAATCCATCTCACTGAGGGTCTTCTTGCACTGCTCCTCCACCCTCCCAAGCATGATGTCCCTCTTTAAAGTATGTCAGATGAAGCTTCAGAATCCCTGGCTCCAAGGAGCAGCCTGTTCTGACTCTCTCTGGGATGAACCTGTTTGTTCTTCTAGCAGTCCATGATATATTCAATACTCTTCTCCAGCATCATAGCTCAAAGGCATCAATTCTCTTTCTATCATCCCTGATCATTGTCCAGCTTTCTGACATATAGCAAGTAATTGCAAAGACCATGGCATAGATCAATCACATCTTAGTCTCCAGACTGACATCGTTTCTCTTCAATACTCTGGAGAGGTCTCTGTAGCAAACTATTCCAAAGCAATATGTCTTTTGATTCCCTGACTGCTGGTACCAAGAATGTTGATTGTGCAGTCAAGAAAGCTGAAGCTGTTAACAATCTCAATCTCTTCATCTATCATGATGCTGCCAATCAACCCAGTGGTGATAATCTTTGTTTTCTTGATATTTAACTTCAATCGATATTTAAGGCTATAGTCCTTGATCTTCTGCTGCAAGTGCTGTAGGTCCTCCTAAGTTTCAACAAGCAGGATTTTGTCATCTGCATAACACAAATTGTTGATAAGTCTTCCTCCAATCCTGATAGCACATTATTCAGCCTCCTGGATAATATGTTCTGCATGTAAACTGAAAAGATATGGAGATAGGATAGGACATATCCCTGGTGTACATCCTTCTCAACTTTGAATCATGTAGTGTTTCCTTGCCTTGTTCTGATGACTATTTCCTGGTTCAAGTATAGGTTTCACGTAAGCATGATCAAGTGTTTTGGGATTCCCATTCTTCTCAGAGTTAGCCACAGTTTGTTGTGATCCACACAGTCAAATGCCGTGGCATAGTTAGTGAAACACAGATAGAGATATTCCTCTGGTACTCTCTGCTTTCTGCCAAGATCCATCTAACATTAGCTATAACATTTCCAGTACCACAGCCTCTTGTAAACCCAACCTGCCTTTCTGACAGATATCTATTAATGTGCTGTTCTGGTAGTTTTGTGATAATTTTTAGCAGAATCTTGCTTGCTTGTGAAATTAATGATTTTTTTTTTATAATTTCAGCACTCTGCTGTGTCACCTTTCTTTTGAATGGCAACAAAGATAGAGCATTTCCAGTCAGATAGCCAAGTGGTTGTCCTCCAGATTTCTTTGCACAACTTGGTGAGTACATCCAGGACATTGAAATATGTCAATTGGTATGCCCTCAATTCCTGGGTCCATGTTATCTGCCAATTCTTTCAGAGCCTCTTGAACTGCCCTCAGTCTAAGAAAACAATACTACATACCAGATCTACAGAACACATCGCCCTCCATTTTGACTACAGTGTGCTGCAAATGGAAGAGAATAGACACTAAGCCAAAATAAGTCAATTTGGGGGCAGAAGTTCAAGTCAAAGGACTTTTCCTTATAACTTTCTGAAATAGATAGTCTTCTCTAATACTAGTATCTGGTATTTGAACTTACAGACTCCCAAAAGCAAGAGATGTTGGCCACAGAATAAGAAACTGGCAGCAGCTTGAGGCATTCAGCATCATGAAGCCTAGAAAGCTTGAGATAGAAGCCATCATATCAAGGATGTCTTGGATAGGGTGAAATAGGTGTTGAATGGAGTAGATAGGAGTAGAAGGGAATGCTAGTGGAACAAGGAAAAGGGTAAGTTAAGACATGTGTGTCAAGGGTGGGGACAACATTGAATCTGCTGGTTATTATTATAATTGGCCAAACATCTTTCATCTGTTCTTCTATAAAGAGCTTGTTTGTCTGATACTGTTATAAATCTGAGCATTCAAATTAAGATAGACTAGGAAGAAACGTTGGCCATACACTTCTGAAATAGCAGACCCTTGAAAACCCTTTGTATAAATAGAGCACCAAATGATAGACATACAAAATATGCAGAGTAAATGTTAACTGGACTGAAAAAAGAAATAAACAACACCACTATAGTAGTAGGAGATTTGAATACAACACTCTCAAGAAAAGATTGAACTACAAGAAAGAAATTCAACAAAGATGCTGAAGAATTAACTATACAATAAATCAACTTGATTGTATATACACATATATATGTCAATGCACCCCAAAAAGTGCAGCATATCTTCTTTTTCAAAGTACATGGAACATTTTCCAGAATAGATCACATTTTAAGTCAAAAAACAAGCATCAATAAATTTAAAAACATAGAAATAATACAAAGCATCATCTCTGAACACAATGCTACAAAATTAGAAATTAATAACAAGAGGATAAAGGAGAAAAGACATACATTTGGACATAAGTGGGTATTAGAAGAAATAAAAAAATGAAATAAAGAAGTTTCTTGAAACACATGACAATGTAAACACAGCTTACAAAAGTTTCCTCTGGGAAACAGCCAACGTGGTAATGAAAAGTAAATTTATAACAATAAGCAAACATATAAAAAAGCAAAAAAAAAGACATTTTATCCTCTAACCCAACATCTCAAACAAATTGTAGAAAGACAGCAGTAAAACTCAACAATCTCTAAGAAAATGGAAATTATAAAAATTAGATCAGAAAGTAATAGCATAGAAACCAGAAAAACAATTGAAACCATGGTAACATCACAACAGACCCAACTAAAATAAAAAAGCTAACATTAGAATACTATGAAAAACTATACTCAAACAAATATGAAAATCTAGAGGAAA
>NW_006399927.1:76034-76683 GCF_000299155.1 Elephantulus edwardii
GAGAGAATAGTGCAACAATGAATGAGTGGAAGCCCAAAATCTCTGTAAATGTTTATGAAAATTAATAAAATATAATTATAGAAAAAAAATAAAACCATGAGTTGGTTTCTTGAAAAACATCAAATAAATACACAAACCACTAGTAAAACTAGCAACAGAAAGAAAGACTCAAATTTGAATAAGAGATGAAAAGGACAATGTCACAACAGAACCAAACTAAAATAAGAAGGTTAACATTTTAAAAAAAGGTTAGCATTGGAATATCATAAAAGACTATTTACAAACAAGTATGAAAA
The DNA here is from genome assembly GCF_000299155.1 of Elephantulus edwardii. Classification (NCBI taxonomy): domain Eukaryota; kingdom Metazoa; phylum Chordata; class Mammalia; order Macroscelidea; family Macroscelididae; genus Elephantulus; species Elephantulus edwardii. The sequence continues at coordinate 76,331 of NW_006399927.1, forward strand.
CTTAGAGGAAATGGAGAAATATGCAGAAACCCACAACCTACCTAAACTGACACAGATAAAAATAGAGCACCTGAACAGACCCATTATAAAGAAGGTAATAACAGGTAATAAAATAACTTTCAACAAAAACAACAGAAAAAAAAATCCTGAACCAGATGGTTTTACTAGTGAATTTTATTAAACATTCAGAGAACTGTTACCGATTCTGCATAAAGTATTTCAGAAAACAGAAAAAGATTGGCATCTCTAAACACATTCTATGAAACAAAATTATCCTGATACCAAAGTTAGGTAAAGACACCACCAAAAGAGAAAACTATAGGTCAATATCTCTCATGAACATAGATGCAAAA
>NW_006399927.1:77748-79820 GCF_000299155.1 Elephantulus edwardii
AAAGAGACCACGAATAAATAAAATACTCCTGAAAAAGAGAAACAATGTAGGAGGCATTTCCCTTATTTCAAATCCTACTACACAGCTGTATTGGTCAAGGCAGTGTGATACTGGTACAGTGACAGACATACAGATCAATGGAATAGAATTGAGAACCCAGAAATCAGCTCATCTACTAACGGTCAACTTTAACAAGGAGATTAAATTAGTCAAGTGGGAAACAAAAGCCTCTTTTTTAACAAATAGTACTGGCAAAAACTATCTGTAGAAAACTCAAGCAAGATCCACCCCTCACTATACACAAAACCAACCCAAGTGGATCAAGAACCTACGAGTGAAACCAAGGACAATAAACTTCACAGAGTAAAGCATGGAAGAACTCTAGAAGCTCTAATCCACAACATGAACAGTCTTCCAAGCATCCTGAAAAACCTACCACCAGGAGAGAATAAAATAGATGAATGGAACCTTCTAAGAATCAAATTCCTATGCACAACACTCCCCCTCAGCCCCCAAAAAACCAAACAAGCAAACAAAAAAAAAAAAAAACCCACAAGTAAACAAAAAACACTTCTCCAGCAGGATAGAAAAGAAAGTCACAGACTGGGAAAATATATTTGTTAATGACGTGTATAATAAGGGACTTATATAAAAAATTTATACACTACTCCAGCACGTCACTAAGAAAAAGGTAAACAACTCAATCACAAAATAGCTACAGGAAATAATCAGACACTTCACCAAAGAAGATATTCAGATGAGGAGCAAACACATGAAGAAATGTGCGAAATCAAAACAACTATGAGATATAATGTAAACCCAGTAACAATAGCAAAGTTCAACAGAGCAGAAAACAACAAATGCTGGTGACATGGAGAAATTGGAACCCTTAATCACTGTTGGTGGAAGTGTGAAATGGTGTAACCACTCTGGAAGGCAGTATAGTGTTTTCTCAAAAAGTTGAAAATAGAAATAACATTTGACCCAGTAATTGCACTACTGGAAATATACTCTAAAGAAACCAGAACTTCCACTCAAATAGATATATGCAAACGCAGGTTTATTGCTGTGTAATTCACAATAGCAAAGATATGGAAACCACCCAAGTGCCCATCAGCAAATGAATGGCTAGAGAAGCTGTGGTATACACATAATGTAATATTATGCAGTACATAAAAACAAGAAACTAATAAAATATTATATAAGATATGTGACTGTAGAGGACATTATGCTGAGTTTTCACTCAGTCACAAAAGGATAAATACTACATCATGCTACGGTAATAAAAAGCCAGACTGACACTGGGTTTTAAGGGGAAACTAAGAAAAGAGGGGGTAAATAATGAACACTGCATTGGAACACATGAGGGGAAGAATTGTTCAAAAGGAATATATGATTAGGCATTATTTGCATGCCAACAGTCCAGAAGAAGAGGTGCGTAGCAAAGTGGACTGGGTGGAGGGGGGAGGAAATTGTGCAACAATGAATGAACTTTTTTTTATGATTTTTTCCTACTAGTTTATTTACAAAATTCAAATACAAATTTAAACAAATTCTTTCAATTTCCCTCACCCCTCATCCATCAAATTGTACAACCCAATGATTAATCCCCCTTCCACCTTCACGTCCACATCCCTCTGCTTCCAGCCTCTCCCACCCCTCCTGGATCCTTATACTCATTATACAATAACAATTTTATACAATATTTATCCTTATGGGACTGAGTTCACAAAGCATAATGCTCTCCAGTCCCTCCATGCTGCATAGGTATTCCATTGTGTAAGTGTACAATAATTTCTCAATCCATTTGTTGTGGTTGGACATAATGCTGCTATGAACATTGGTGTACAAATCTCCATTTGTGCCTCAGATCTCATTTTCTCAGGGTATATCTCTAAAGTACTCAAGAGCAACGGTGTCTCTTTGGAGATGAAGGTGTGCCTGATAGAGGCCATGGTCTTTGCAATCACTTGTTATGCATCAGAGAGCTAGACAATGACTAGGGAGGACAGAAGGAGAATTGACGCCTTTGAGCTGTGGTGCTGGAGAAGAGTATTGAATGTACCATGGAC
>NW_006399927.1:80985-83490 GCF_000299155.1 Elephantulus edwardii
TGTAGTAGGTTTTGAAGTCAGGGAGTCCTATGCCTCCAATCTCATTTTTGTGTCTCAGAATTGTTTTGCTTATTCAGGATCTCTTGCCTCTCCAAATAAATCTGATAATCTAATATCCCTTTCAATCTCCTTGAAAAATGAATTTGGTATCTGGATTGAGTTTACATTGAACATTTAGATTGTAATTTTCACAATATAGAGTCTTCCTATCCATGAACAGGACACATTTTCCCGTAACTTTAGGTCTTTTATTGTGTCTTTGCAGAAATGCTCTGTAGTTCTCTTTGTTTAGGTTTTTTGTATCTCTAGTTAGGTTCACTCCCAAGTATCTCAATTTGTGGTTGGCTATTGTAAATGGTATTGCTTTCTTGGTTTCCTTCTCTGACTTCTCTTCGTTACTATAGAGGAATCCTATTGCTTTTTGGAAATTGATCTTATGTCCTGCTACTCTACTAAAATGGCCTATTAACTCTAACAGGTTTTTTCTTTTTTGGTTGAATCTTTGGGGTTCTGCATATAGCGACAATTTAACCATATATTTGCTGATCTGGGTGCCTTTTATTTTCTTCTCTTGTTGCATTGCCTTAGCAAGCACTTCCAATACAATATTGAAAAGAAGTGGACATCCTTGTCTGGTCTCTGCAAGGAAAATGTTTTTAGTCTTTCTCCATTGAGAATGATGTTGACTCTTGGTTTTGCATATGTACCTTTTACTATGTTGAGGAAATTTCCTTCTGTTCCAATTTTGCTGAGTGTCTTTATTATGAAGGGGTCCTAGATTTTCTCAAATGCCTTTTCTACATCAATTGCTAGGATCATATAGTTCTTTATTAATATGGTGAATTTCGTTAACTGTTTTTCTTATGTTGAACCATCTTTGCATAACTGTTATGAATCCCACTTAGTCATGGTGATTTTTTTTATGTGCTATCGACTAGGATTTTGTTAAGGATTTTTTCATCTATACTCATGAGAGCTATTGATCTGTATTTTCTTTCTTGGTAACATCTTTCCCTAGTTTTCGTATTAGGGTTATGCTTGTTTCATAGAATGACTCTGGAAGTGTTCTTTCTTTTTAAATTTTTTCAAATAAGTTAAGTAGAATGGGTGCTAAATTCTCTCTGAACATTTGGTGAATTCAGCTGTAAAGCCATCTGGTCCAGGACTTTTCTTATGGGGAAGTCTTTTTATGACCTTTTTCAATTTCTTCTCTTTTGATGTGCCTGTTCAAGTGTGCTGTATCTGTTCTTCTCAATCCTGGGCAGGGGATACGTTTCAAGGAATTTGTCCATTTCCTCTAGGTTTTCAAATTTATCAGAGTATAGCTTTTCATAGTATTCTGATATTATTGACTTCATTTCCTCTGGTTCTGTTGTGATATCACCTCTGTCATTTCTTAATCAAGTTATCTTTCTTTTCCTTTCCCCCCCCTTTTGTTAAATTTGCCAGTGGCTTGTCAATTTTATTGACCCTTTTGAAAAAAACAGCTCCTGGTCTTATTGCTGGTATTAACTGTTTTTCTGTTTTGTATTTCATTCATTTCAGCTCTTGTCCTTATAATTTATTTTCTTTTACAGGTTATAGGATATTAAGTTGATGATATTTCTGTTGAAGGTGTTGCTTTAGATCAATGATTCTTCTTTCTTCCTTTTTTACGTATTTGCCTATTACTATGAATTACCACTGAGGACTGCCTTAGCTGGGTTCCAGAGATTTTGATAAGTTGTATTTTCATTATCATATGTTTCAAGTATTTTTTAAATTTCATTCTTTATTTCTTTTATAACCCAATCATGTTCTAGCTATTATTTAGTTTCCACATGGGTGGTTTTGTAAGCTTTACTCTTCAGTGGTTAATCTTCTAATTTTACAACATTGTAGTCTGCGAAAATACTTTGTATTAATTCATTGTTTTTCAATTTGTTGAGGCTTCTTTTGTGTCCTAATATATGATCAGTTCTGGAGACTGTATCACGTGCACTTGAGAAGATAATGAATTGTGTTTTAGTTGGGTGTTCTACTCTGAATACACCCACAAGTTCCAGTTGGCTGATTGTATAGTTTAGATCTTCTGCATCTTTCTTGAGTTTCTTTTGAGTTGACTTATTCTTTTTGCTATAGTGATGTGTTAAAATCTAAGACCACTGTTGTCTATTCTCCCTTCAATTTAGTTAACTGTTGTTTTATGTATTTTGCAGGTCTATCATTTGGTTCATAGATGTTGACCAAGGTTATGTCTTCTTGATTTATTGTGCCTTTAATTAGTATGTACTGCCCTTCCTTATCTTCGATAGTGGTTTTCATTCTGAAATCTATTTTATCAGACATTAGTATTGCCTCTCCTGCTTTTTTGAGCTTGTCTTTTGCTTGGTATATTTTTTTCCATATTTGATTTTGAGTCTGTCTTTGTCTTCCTTTTTGAGATGTGTCTCTAGTCAGAAATATATTAATGGGCTTTGTTTTATCTATTCTGTTACTCTTTCTCTTAATTGGTGCATTTAGTCT
>NW_006399927.1:84585-86097 GCF_000299155.1 Elephantulus edwardii
TTTCGCATTAGCACGATAAAGTGTTCTGGGATTCCCATTCTTCTCAGAGTCAGCCACAGTTTGTTATGATCCACACAGTCAAATGCCTTTGCATAGTCAAGGAAACACAGATAGACATTCCTCTGGTATTCTTTGCTTTCAGCTAAGATCCACCTAACATCAGCTACAATATCCCTATTCACATTAAGTGTGATTATTGTTGGGCCAACACTTACTTTAGCCATTTTGTCATGTTTCTTTTTCTGTCGTTTCTAGTTACCATGGTCCATTCACTTACCTTTGGTTTCTCTGTGTGTAAGACTTCACATAAAATTTCTTGTAGTTTTGGTCTTGTTTTTACAAATTCCTTAAGGTCCTCCTTTTCTACAAAGAATCTAATTTTCCCTTTGAATTTGATAGAGTTTTGCTTGATATGGAATCTTTGGCAATTGTTATCTTTCAACTTTCTGTACATGGTACGTCATTGGCTTCTAGCTCACATGGTTTCTGCTGAGAAATCAGAACTTAATCTAATTGTTTCCCCTTTCTAGGTAACTCTGTTTTTCTCATGCTACTTTTAGCATTCTATCCTTATCTTTTAATTTGAGGAATTTGACTATATCTTGGTGTTTTTCTTTTTGGGTATAGCCTATTTGGTGTTCTCTGTACTTCTTGAAAGTGGATTTCCCAATTCTTCAAAATACCTGGAAGTTTTCTTCTAGTATTTCTTCCACAATCTTCTCAGTGATTTCCCTATCACTCCCATGTTCTGGAATTCCAATCATATGTATGTTATTCCATTTGATGCCATTCCACATAATTCTAATATTTTATTCTTTTTCTTTACTTTGCAACTCTGATTTTTCTTCAAGTATGTTTCTAGTGATGCTCTTGTCTTCCAACTCACTGAATCTCTGTTCCATCTCTTCAGTTCTACCTTTTTGTCCCACCAGCGAGTCAAACACTTCTTCCCTTTTGTTCTTAATATTTTCATGTTTTTCTATTATTTTTAGTACTGTGTTGGCTGTACCCACTCTGTTTTGTGATGATTTCTTAATTTCTTTTTTTGCTCACTTTTTATGGTGTGCGCTTTTATTCAACTGGTCTCAAGTCAGTGTACAGGTAAAGCCCTGGTTGCCTCCACATCTCAGCCACCCCAGGGAGACCAAAAGCCAAAAGCCTTCATATTTCTAGAGTTGAGGAAAAGGGTAAGGGCCCAAAAAAAGTAGGGCCACTAATGGCTGACTATTGAAAAACAAAAACTAAAGAACAAGTATTAAGGCGGAAGATTTTAAAAAAAGCCTGGTTAAGGTATAATTTACATAAAGCAATGCTCCCTGCCACCCCGGTCCATGTGTGGACCCGGGTGAGGGGACGGGGCTCTTCTGCTTAGGGGAAGGGAGAGGCTTCTGGAAAGGCAGGAGCTTCCTGTCACATCGCCATGTTGATTATTTGGAATGACTATTTTTAAAAAAGAGAACAATGTACAATCAAAGTCCTGGGCCACATTGGAGAACTGGGGGGATTATTGCT
>NW_006399927.1:87212-90302 GCF_000299155.1 Elephantulus edwardii
CGTGCTCGATGGGGTATTTGAGGGTCAGGATGCCTTTCTTGCTCTGGGCTTCGTCTCCCACGTAGGAGTCCTTCTGGCCCATGCCCACCATCACGCCCTGGTGCCGAGGGCGCCCCACGATGGAGGGGAAGACAGCCCGGGGGGCGTCGTAGCCCGCGAAGCCGGCCTTACACATGCCGGAGCCGTTGTCGACCACGAGCGCAGCGATGTCATCATCCATGGTGAGCCGGGGGTGGCGGGTGTAAACCGGCGGCGGTGACTGTGAGAAGGGGCCTGTGCTCCTGGGCGGACGGGGTGTCGGCTGTGTCAATTTTTTAATTTCTTATACCTTTTTGCATATTCTATCATTTATTTCTTCCATCTTTTGTATTTTCATATCTGTTCAAGTTCCTCCTCATCCATATATATCTTTTGGATTGTTGTCTCTGAAGTATTTGTTCTCTTACTGACTTTAATTGTTTCCTCTCAATTTTGTATCTTTTTCTGTAGCTGATCAAATAACTACATAAACATATTTTTTCCGGTTCTATCTAACCAGGGTATTCATTAAGTCAGCGTTTTTAGGAGAAAGGTTATTTTGTTTTTTCTTAATAGCTAATGTGGATTGCTGCTTTCTTGACATTATGAGAGTATTTTCTTAGTAGATATTGGGTCATTATAAATATAAAATTACCCAGGTTACCACACTGTTTTGTGAAATCCTATATATTTGTCTTCCCTTCTTGGCCTGAGGACTGCAAGGCAAAGGGCCAGACAGCAGTTTTTTTCCCCAAAGTACTTGAATGAACAAGGAGGAAACCTGTTGTTTCCTTGTAGAAGTGGCTTATTGCCTCCATTGAGGTGCCCAGGACCTCCCTGTTGCTTGAATTAACGGGTCCCATGTGGTCAAGCTAGACAGAAGTTCTTTTCCCCCAAATAACAGTGAGAGCAGCATTGGCAGCTCAGTCATGCTTCCTGCCACACAGTACTGCTTTCTGCCCCAAATATTCCTTTCAAAAATTTCTTTCCTTCATCTGTTTCAATGCAGCATTCATTATTTATCCCTTCTTTTCTCAGTTTTCCCCCACATGTCAGTCCTATTTTATAAAAGTGCTGTTATTCAGTATTTGTCCTTTTTTTACAGATAATTTACTATGCATACATAATGTCCTCAAGGGTCACTCATATTGTGTAATATTTTATGAGTTCCTTATGTTTCAGTGCTGTGTAGTACTTCATTGTGTACCATAGTTTTCTATCCATTTATTTGTTTATGGGCACTTGGGTTGCTTCCATCTCTTTGCTATTGTGAATAACACAGCAATAAACATGTTTGTGCATCTATCTTTTTTGGTGGCAGCTCTGGTTTCTGTGGTGTATATTCCTAGTAGTGCAATTGCTGGGTTGAGTGGTATTTCTATTTCCAACTTTTTGCAAAAGTTCCATATTGCTTTCCATTGTGGTTGCACCATTTTACACTCACACCAGCAGTGAATAAAAGTTTCAATTTCTCCACAACTTCGCCAGCATTTGTTGTTTGCTGCTTTGCTGAACTTTGCTATTTTTACTGGGATGACATATTTCACAGGGTGGGTTTGTTTTTGTTTTTTGGGTGTTTTTTTTTTTAAATCTATCTGAGAGCTGGAGATTTTGAACGTGTCTTCATTTGTTTGCTTGCCATCTGAATGTATTATTTAAAGTGTCTATTCATATCCTATGCTTATCTAGGAATTGGGTTATTTACCTTTTTTTGCTGAGATACAGGAGTATTTTACAAATTCCAGATATCAGATATGTTATTACCAAATAATTTTCTCAGACTGTGCCTTTTCTTTTTTGTCCTTTTGGAGAAGTTTTTGACATGCATAGGGGTTTCATTCTTAGAAGGTCCTATTCATCTATTTTATTTTCTCATGCTTGTAAGTTTTTCAGGATGCTGGATGACTTTTTTTTTAAAATTGTGGATTAGAGTTTCTAGAGTTCTTCCAAGCTTTTCTCTAAAGAAGTTTATAGTCCTTAGTTTCACTCCCAAGTCCTTAATTTACTTGAGTAAGTTTTTGTCTATGGTGTGAGATGTAGATCTTGCTTGATTTTTCTACAGATACTTTTCCAATTTTGCCAACACCATTTGTTAAAGAGACTTTTGTTCCCCCACTTAACTGATTTAATCTCTTTTTCAGAGATCAGTTGACCATAGTTATATGAATTAATTTCTGGGTTCTTAATTCTATTCCATTGATCTGTATGTCTGTCTCTGTACCAGTATCACACTGTCTTGACCACCACAGCTGTGTAGTAGGAATTAAAATCAGGGAAATGCCTCCTACATTGTTTCTCATTTTCAAGAGTGCTTTATTCATTTGGAGTCTCTTTCTATTCCAAATGAAATTGTACATTGCCTTTTCCATCATGTTGAAGAATGAAATTGGTGTCTGTATTGGAATTGCATTGAACTTACAGATTGCCTTTGGTAGAATTGTCATTTTCACAATATTGAGTTTTCCTATCTGGTAGTGTGATATATTCTTTTATTTCTCCAGATCACTTTTTGTTTCTTGTAGCAATGTTTTGTCATTTTCTTTTAATAGGTCTTTTGTGTTTCTAGTTAGATTTACTCCAGAGTATTTAAGCTTGTGGTTAGCAACTATGATGGGTATTGCTTTTCTTAGCTCCATTTCTGTATTCTCTTTGTCACTGTAGAGAAATCCAATCAATTTTTGTATGTTGATCTTGTGTCTTGTCAATTTGCTGAATTGCTCAATTATGTCCAGTAGTTTTCTCACCGAGTCTTTAGGGTTTTCTAAGTATACAAATGATATGATACCATATATATATATAATTTTACCCCCTCTTTGCAAATTTGGATATCTCTTATTTCCTTCTCTTCTCTTACTGTTATTGCTAAGGATTTCACTAAAATGTTGAATAGGAGAAGTGACAATGGGCATCCTTGCTTAGTTCCTGTTCTCAAAGGGGGTGCCTTTAATCTCTCACCATCAAGAATGATGCTGGCTCTTGGTTTGCATGTTGTTGTTGTTGCTATGTGCCATCGAGTCTTTTCTGACTCATAGCGACCCTATGCACAACAGCCCTAAACCTTGCTCTATCCCA
>NW_006399927.1:96648-100264 GCF_000299155.1 Elephantulus edwardii
GATAGAGCAGGGTTTAGGGCTGGTGTGCTTAGGGTCGCTATGAGTCGCAAACGACTCGATGGCAAATAACAACAACAACAACAACATTGGGTTCTATGGGCCAGGATTTTATTCAGAATTTTTGCATCTATGTTCATGAGAGATATTGACCTATAGTTTTCTTTTTTGGTAGTGTCGTTCCCTGACTTTGCTATCAAGGATATGTTTGCTTCATAGAATGAGTCTGAAAGAATTACATATTTTTTCTACTTTCTGAAATACTTTATGTAGAATTGGTGAGACAGTTCTTCATTGAATGTTTCTTAAACTCACTGATAAAGTATCTGGTTCAAAAATTTTTGTTGTTGTTGTTGGAATTTGTTTTATTACCTGTTCAAATTCTTCTTTCTAATGGGTGTATTCAGGCGTTCTAGTTAAGTCTATCAGATTAGGTAGGTTGGGAGTTTCTATTTGCCAATTTCCTCTAGGTTTCTATATTACTTTAAGTATAATTTTTCATAATATTCCATTGTTAACCCTTTTCTTTTAGTTAATTCTCTGGTGATATTTTCCCTTCATCGGTTATTCACATTACTTGTGTCTTTTATTTCTTTTTCCTTTATTAGTTTTACTAGTGGTTTGAAAATTTTATTGATATTTTTTAAGAAACAATTCCTAGTCTTGTTGTCGATTTTAATGGTTTTACTGTTGTCTATTTCATTTATTTCTACAGTAAGTTTTTAATTTCATTTTTTCAGAGGGCAGAGGTTTTCTTGTTCTTTTCAACTTGTTCGAGAGTTAAAGAGTCAATTATCACTTTTTTATCTTTAAATATGTTTGCTTACGAGTATAAATTTACTTCTAACGTCAAGAAGACAAAACTTCTCACCACTGGACCAATCGGTAGCATCAGGATGGATGGCGAAGAGATTGAGATTGTTCACAGCTTCTATTTGTTTGGCTCCACGGTCAACACTCTTGGCACCAGTAGCCAGGAAATCAAAAAACGTATTGCTATGGGAAAGTCTGCGGTTAGGGAAATCTCTAAAGTACTCAAGAGCAATGGTGTCTCTCTGGAGACTAAGGTGCACCGCATACAGGCCATGGTTTTTGCAATCACTTGTTATGCATCAGAGAGTTGGACAATGACTAGGGAGGATAGAAGGAGAATTGATGCCTTTGAGCTGTGGTGCTGGAGAAGAGTATTGAATGTACCATGGACTGCCAAGAAAACAAACAGATTCATCGTAGGGAGAGGATTAAGCCAGGCTGCTCCTTGGAGGCAAGGATTCTTGGGCTTAATCTGACATACTTTGAACATGTTGTAAGGAGAAACAGGTCTTTAGGGAGGGACATCATGCTGGGTAGAGTAGGGGGACAGCGCAGGAGGGGAAGACCCTCTATGAGGTGGATTGACTCAGTGACTGGGGTAATCGGGATGGGTGTGTCAGAGGCAATAAGATTGACACAGTATAGAGCATGGTTTAGGGCTGTTGTACATAGGGTCGCTATGAGTCCCAAACGACTCGACGGCACATAACAATAACAACAACAATTACTACTTTGGTTGTTTCCTAGAAGTTTTGGTAAATTGCATTTTCATTGTCATTTGTTTCAAGAAAAGTTTTAATTTTGGTCTTTATATCTCCTATTACTCATGTTGAAACAGGTTGTTATTCACCCTCCAAATGCATGGTATTTTTCTTCTTTATTATCTTGTTATTACTTTCTGATTTTGTAGCATTGTGATCTGCATTATTTCTATGTTTTTTAATTTATCAATTCTGACTTTGTGACCTAATATGTGACCTATTCTAGAAGGGAGGCTAAGATCAACATTCAGGAACAGGCAAGATATTGCTTGCATCTGGAACATCATCCTGATCTGCAGCCATACACTCTATGTCAAAGGCTTCTGCCACAAGCAGCTATTTGAATACTCACTTGCAGCAGAATCTTTCAGAGATAAAATCCTTTCCTCAGAGGGGTGAAGATAATTTGGGAGCCTGGTTGCACCACTTCACAGACCAACTAGGACAATAAACTACAGAAGAGAGACCTGCAACCAGAGAACACCAAGCCATTCACACTGGATAACTTAGCTGCATGACCAGAGAGAAAGGAACACAAGTAGTCCTTCCTCCCCAACCCCAGCCTCAGCTAATTTTGCCACAGGACAAGAGAAGAAGAACTAAAGGCAGAATGTGTTATCTTTACCTTTTCTACTATTGCATTGGCCTTCGAACTAAAGCAAGTCTTCCCTTGAGTGTAAGGATCAAAGAGAAATTCAGGCAGGGTAAGCTGTCCTTCCCTCCTCTGCAGCACTGAGGTCTTGAACCAAGTTATCAGATAAAGGGCCTACTAAGGCCCCAGGCAAGAAAAACAATACAACAGCAATGACATGAAAGGAGACTACCTCACACCCTACACAAAACCAAAACAAGGTATACCACCAAAAAAAGGTGATCAAAACACAGAATCAATGAATTTCTTGAAGCCAGAAAGTCAAATGGAACTTTCAAATACAGAATTCAAATGAACAGTGATTAAATAATTCCAATGATTGAAAGAATAACTTAAAAATATTACTTTAGTCTGCAAGCAAAAGCCAAGAGGAACTTAAAAAAAAAAATCCCAAGACAATGTAGATAAAACAAATGAGGAACTAAAGGCCCTAGATAAACCAGAAACCACAATCCAAAATGTGAAGAACAATGTCTCAGATGCTGTCAATATGTTGAAGGGAAATTTGAGCAGAGCTGAAGAGACAGAACATAGAACAAGCAAAATAGAAGATAGACTTCTCAACACTTATCTGCTATAATAAAAAGCAGAATCAAAAATTAAGAAAAAAGAAGAAATGCTGAGAGTGATGTGGGACACCATAAAGAGGAATTATATGCACTTAATTGAAATTCCAGAATAGAAAGAAGCAAGTAAAGGGACTGAAAAAGTTGTGAAGAATTACTAGAAGAAAACTTTCCAGGCATAATGAAGAATGAGAGAGAAAAAAAAATACACACACACACACACACACACACACAGAGGAAGGAACTCTATAAAGAATAAATGTTGTTGTTGTTGTTGTTAAGTGCCATCAAGTCGTAGGCAACTCATAGCAACCCTATGAAGGAAAGTCCTAGACATTTGCATGACTTTCGTACTTTCTCCAGGTTCATAGTGCTTCTGGAGGCAAGCGATTTAAGGAAGTGGATGACATTCCTGACACTCCTCCTTCCAAGTTTGTTTTAATCGAGGAGCTCCACCCAACACTGTCCACCATGAGTAACCATTATCACACTTAACACATCAATGTCAGTGTTCAACTTCACAGCAACCACAAGTTACCTCTGTATGGCAAGTGGACACACCTGAGCTATATGACCTAGAAGAATGTTTGACCAAAACCAAAATTATACCACACAAATAGAAACCAAGGAAAAGCAGAAGTAGCAATACTAATCACAGATAAAACGCAATACAGTGTAAAAACCATCACAAAAGAAAAGAAAGGTCACTATAATTATATAATTATATCCTAAAGGATCAAAGGAACAAGAGGACATAACCATAATAAATATCTATGCACCAAATATAGAGCTGCAAAATAGACAAAGCAAACATTAATAGAGTTAAG
>NW_006399927.1:100651-101840 GCF_000299155.1 Elephantulus edwardii
TTTCTTTAAAATATCTTTTAAAGAAAGTTCTAGCTTCATGCTTCATGATCATGTTTAGAAGAGAAAAAAAGAACATTAAATGAATGTTTACCTAACAGGATTTACTCTTGGCAAAGATTATGATCTAACGGAAGGTTTGCCCTTAAAGATTCTATTCCTGGGAGGTATTTTTAACAGAAACAAAAATATCAATGTATACTTTTGATTTTTTTTAAAAAAGAATAGAATTATTTGAAAAGAGAATACAATCAAACTATCTTCCCTGTTTAAAATGAAATAAAACTTTTAAGAAAGGAAGGAAGGAAAAAACCGCCACAAATGAAACTTAAGCTTGGCAACACTTTTTTCTATCTGAATTACTTAGTTCATTAGCTTAGACACAAACACACATATCTATATATCTATCTCTCTATCTCTATCTCTATCTCTCTATCTCTATCCTCTCTATCTCTGTCGCTATTCTATAGCTATATCTATATCAATATATCTCTCTATCTCTATCTCTATATCTATCTCTATATATCAATCTCTATCTCTGTCTCTATCTCTATCTCTATCATCTATCTATGTCTTGTTTGGATTGAGGACTTTTTAGAAATGGGTTTGCTCTCATGGCCCAATCACCTGTGTCACTTTTGAGAATGTTACATTTCAGACTGTGGGGAGCTGAGTAGAAATCTGAGGAAGCAGTCAGATACCAAAGTCCCTGATAAAGGAGATGAAGAAACAAGTTGAAATTGAAGTAATGCTCAAATCTTTTTGGAGCTCTGGTGTTATAGTCCATAGAAAATTGAATCACTAGAGAAATGCACCTTGTGAACTACTGATCCGCTCTACCTGGGGTATGCCATCAGAGCTTCGATGAGAACACAAGTGAACTCTTAGTAACATAACTGATGATTTAGGGTAGAAAGATGGATATCATGTTTACTCATTCAGGTACTACAAATGCAAAAAAATCCCCACGTATTTAAAATTCATTTTCTGACTTCTAGAGTGGAACTCCACTGAAATGAATACATACACACACATTCCAAAGGCACACAGTTTAATCCAAGTGCTGCTCTGTGAGAAGGATAAACACTTTTCTTTCCATACGAAATTGGAGATTGCCTTTTCCATCTCGTTGAAGAATGGGATTGGTATTTGTATTGGGATTGCATTAAATGTGTAAATTGCTTTTGGTAGA
>NW_006399927.1:104930-106419 GCF_000299155.1 Elephantulus edwardii
GGTGCAGCAATGAAGGAATGAAAACCCCAAATCCCTGTAAATGTTCATTAAAACTAATAAAATTTAATAGAAGAAAAAAAACCCCACTCTTTTCTGAGTTACTACTGCCTCTGAAAAACCATTGGAGAGTCAGCTATGTATGGATTGGTTCCAATTCAAAGGCAAACAACCATATATTGTTGTTGTTGTTTCATGTGCTGTCGAGTCGCTTGCGACTCATAGTGGCCCTATGTACCACAGCCCTAAACTCTGCTCTGTCCTGGGCCAATCATACTGTCTCTGTTACACCCATACCGATTATCCCAGCCACTGAATCAATCCACCTCATAGAGGTCCTTCCCCTTCTGCGCTGTCCCTCCACCCTACCAAACATGATGGCCCTCTCCATGGATCGATCCCTCCTTATAATATGTCCAAAATATGTTAGACAAAATATCAGAGTCCTTGCCTTCAAGGAGCAGACCAGTTTAACTCTCCCCGGGATGAACATTTTTGTTTTCTTAGCAGTCCATGCTAAGAGTACATCCAATACTTTTCTCCAGCACCACAGCTCAAAGGCATCAATTGTCCTTCTATCCTTCCTGGTCATTGTCCAAATCTCTAATGCATAACAAGTGATTGTGAATACCATGGCCTGTATCAGACACACTTAATCTCCAAAGAGACACTATTGCTCTTCAGTACTTTGGAGAGATCCCTAACAGCAGACTTTCCTATTGCAATACATCTTTTAATTTCCTGGCTACTGGTGCCAAGAGTGTTGACTGTGGAGCCAAGCAAACTAAAGCTGTGAACAATCTCAATCTCTTCACCATCCGTCCTGATGCTGCCAACTGGTCCAGTGGTGTGAATCTTTGTCTTCTTGACATTGAGACTCAGTTCATATTGAAGGCTGCAGTCCTTGACCCTCTGCAGCAAGTGCTTCAGGCCCTCCTCAGTTTCAGCAAGCGGGGTTGTGTCATCTACATAATGCAGATTTTTTATATTTCTTCCACCAATCCTGACCCCACATTTCTCCTCATCGAGCCCAGCCTCCGGATGATCTGTTCTGCATATAGGTTAAAAAGGTATGGAAACACATCCCTGACGTACGCCCTTCCCAATTCTGAACCATGCAGTGTTTCCTTGCTCTGTTCTGATGACTGCCTCTTGGTCCAAGTATAGGTTTCACATTAGCACGATCAAGAGTTCTGGGATTCCCATTCTTCTCAGAGTCAGCCACAGTTTGTTATGATCCATACAGTCAAATGACTTTGCATACTCAATGAAACACAGATATGCATTCCTCTGGTATTCCCTGCTTTCAACCAAGATCCATTTAACATTAGCTACAATATCCCTAGTACCACGACCCCTTCTAAACCCAGTCTGGACTTCTGGCAGTTCTCTGCTTATGTGCCCAGTTGTTTTTGGAAATAGTGAGAAGAGTTGGGCCCTCAGAAGGCTTTTAGGACCAAATAGTAGACTCTTGTGTCCAGGAGAAAATTAA
>NW_006399927.1:107007-110967 GCF_000299155.1 Elephantulus edwardii
GATGACATGATAGTATACTTAGAAAACCCTAAAGACTCAGCAAGAAAACTATTGAACACAGTGGACCAATTTAGCAAAGTGGCAGGATACAAGATCAACATACAAAACTCAGTTGGATTTCTCTACAGTGACAAAGAACTTAGTGCTGGAACTAAGAAAAATAAAACCTTTCACAATAGTTAATCACAAGATTAAATACTTGGGAATAAATTTAACCAGAAGCACAAAGGATCTATTCAATGAAAATTAGAAAACATTACTACAAGAAACAAAAAGACATCTTGAGAAGTGGAAGGCTATCTCTTGCTCATGGATAGGAAGACTCAATATTGTGAAAAAGGCAACACTACCAAAGGCAATTTACACATTTAATGCAATCCCAATACAAATACCAATCCCAGTCTTCAACGAGATGGAAAAGGCAATTCGTCTTTTGATTTCCTGACTGCTGGTGTTAAGAGCATTGATTGTGGCTCTGAGGAAGTTGTAATTGCTAACAACTTCAGTCTCTTCACCATCAATTATGATGCTGCCAATTGGTCCAGTGGTATGATCTTTGTCTTCTTGATGTTGAGCTTCATTCCATATTGAAGATTACAGTCCTTGACCTTTTGCAGCAAATGCTTCAGGTTTTCTTCAGTTTCAACAGGCAAGGTTGTATCATCCGTGTATCATAGGTTGTTAGTGAGTCTTTCTCCAATCCTGATGCCACACTCATAAAGTCCTGCTTCCTGAATTATTTGTTTTGCATACAGATTGAAAAGGTACAGGGACAGGATGCATCCCTGATACACTCCTTTCTTGATTTTGAACAATGAGGTATTCTGAGAACTGCTTCTTTGTCCAAGTATAGGTTTTGTTTAAGAATGATCAAGTGTTCTGAGATTCCCATTTTCCTCAAGGTTAACCACAATTTATTGTGATTCACACAGTGAAATGCCTTTGCATAGTCAATGAAACACAGATAGACATTCTTCTGGAACTCTCTGCTTTCTGCCAAGATCCATCTGACATTGGCCACGACCTCTTCGAAACCGAGCCTGTATATTTGATAGTTCTCTGTCAATGTACTGTTAACAGTCATTTCTGGACCATCTTCAGGAGGATTTTACTAGTGAGTGATATTAGTGATATTTTTCAATAATTTCCACCTTCTATCAGGTCATCTTTTTTTTTGGAATGGGAATAAATATGGATCTCTTCCAGTCAGTTGGCCAAGTAGTTTTCCTCCAGATTCCTTGGCACAACTTGGTGAACACATGCAGGGCAGCATCTATTTGCTGAAATACATAAATTGGTATTCCATTAATTCCTGGGGCTTTATATTTTGCCAAGTCCTTCAGAGCAGCCTAAACCTCCTCTTTCATCACCATTGCCTCTTTCTCATATGTTGTTTCTTGAAATTCTTCTGTGTCAGCCAATTCTTTTTGGTACAATTACCCTGTATACTCCTTCCATCTACTTTTAATGCTTCCTGAATCATTAAATAATCTGGTCACAACATCCTAAGCATTGCAACTTGTGGCTTGGATTTATTCTTTAGTTCTTTCAGTTTATGAAATGCTGAATGAATTTGGCCCTTTCGATTTTCTGACTCCAGCTCCTTGCACATTTCATAATAATATTTTGCCTTGTCTTTCAAAGCAGCCCTTTGAAATCTTCTATTCAGTTCCTTAACTTCTTGATTTCTTCACTTTGCTTTGGCTTCTCAGTGCTCTAGTGCAATATTCAGGGTCTCTTTACACATCCATTTTGGTCTTTTCTTCTTCCTTCTGAGTAATGGCTTTTTGCATCCTTCAAGAATGATCTTCTTGGTATCTTCCCACAGCTTATCTGGACTTTGTTCATTAGTGTTCAAGGTCTCAAAACTATTGCTGAGTTGATTTTTAAATTCATGGGAGATAGGCTCAAGGTCAAATTTTTATTCCTGTGAATATGATTTAACTTTCTTTAGTTTTAATTTGAGCTTCCATATGAGGAGTTGTTGGTCTCTTTCACAATTAGCACCTGGCCTAGTTTTTACTGCTGATACTAAACTTCTAAGAGAGTGGTTCCTTCCACAGATGTAATCAACATCATTCTTGTGAATCCCATCAGGTGAAATCCTTGTGTGTAGCCTGCATTTATGTTACTTATAAAAGGTATTTGCTATAAATAAATTATTGATTGCACAAAATTCTATCATTCTATCCCCAGCCTCATTTTTGTCACCAAGTCCATATTTCTCTGAAAAATGATCCTTCTCCCTGATTTACAACTTTTGGATTCCAGTCACCTAATATTGTTAAGGCATCTCAGTTGCATTTTCAATTTCTGACTGCAACAGCTGATAAAAATAATTTATTTCCTCCACTTTGGATCTGGTTGTAGGCACATAAATGTGAATGACAATGATATTAATTGGTGTTTCCTGTATGCATATGGGTATTATGCTGTCACTCACAATATTGTATTGTATTTCATTATGGATCTAGAAATGACCTTTTAAACTATGAAAATGATCCTGTTTTTTTCTCACCTTTCATCTCCACCATAATAGGTCATATGATCTTGGGATTCAAAATGTCTCATGTCAATCCATCTCATTTCACTAATACTCAATATGTCAATATTTAGGTGTTCCGTGCAATGGCGTTTGGTTGTATGGATCACAACAAACTGTGGTTCATTCTGAGAAGGATGGGAATCCCAGAACACTTGATTTTGCTTATGTGAAACTTATACTTGGACCAGGAGTAAGTAATGAGAACAGAGCAAGGAAACAATGCATGATTCGAAATTGGGAAAGGTGTGCATCATGGATGAGTCCTATCTCCATCTCTTTTCAATCTATATGTGAAAGAGATTATCTGTTAGGCTGGTCTCTATGAGGAGAAGTGTGGCATCAGGATTGGATGTAGACCCATCAACAATCTGCATTATGCAGATGACACAACTCTGCTTGCTGAAGCTGAGGAGGACCTGCAGCATTTTCTGTGAAGGGTACAGGACTGAAGCATTCAATATGGATTGAAGCTCAATATAAAGAAAACAAAGATTCTCACCACTGGGCTGATTGACAGCATCATGATGGATGATGAAGAGATAGAGATTGTTAACAGCTTCAGTTTGCTTGGTTCTACAATCTACACTCTTGGTACCAGTACCCAAAAAATAAAAGACAAATTGCATTGGGAAAGTCTATTGGCAGAGACCTCTCCAAGGTACTGAGGAGCAACGATGTCATTCTGAATGCTAAGGTGCAGCTGACACAGGCCATAGTCTTTGCAAATACTTGCTATGCATCAGAGAGCTGGACAATAATTAGAGATGATAGGAGAGTTGATACCATTGATATCTAGTGCTGGAGAAGAGTATTGAATATACCATGCTAGAAGAACAAGCAAGTTTGTCCAGGAGAGGGTGAAGCCAGGCTGCTCCTTGGAGACATGGATCCTGAAGCTTTGTCTGACATACTTTGGATATTTTGGAAGGTGGTATCAGTCGTTGAAGATAGACATCATACTTGAGACAGTGGAGGGACAGGGCAGGAGAGGAAGACCCTCGGTGAGATGGATAGATTCAGACATTGGGTTTATGGGGATAGGTATGTCGGGGTCAATAAGATTGGCAAGTGATAGAGCAGGGTTTAGGGCTGTTGTACATAGGGTCGTTATGAGTTTCAAGTGACTCGATGGGACATACAAAAACAACAACAACACAATTTCTTTCTTTACAATGTCCAGTTTTCCTACACTGATGCATCTAACATTCCACGTACCAATTGTTAATTTCTTCTTACAACTGTTTCTCCTCTTTTCTGTTTTTTTTTTGAGGGTTCCATTTCAGTTGTCATATCTATTAGTTTACTCTGAATGTGGTCTTCTGTGTATGTGGGGTTTTCAAAGGCCAGTTCTATTTCTGAAGTGGATGGTCAATCCTTCTTCTTAGTCTGTCCTAGTTTGGATGTTCACTGTAAAA
>NW_006399927.1:111067-119390 GCF_000299155.1 Elephantulus edwardii
CTGATTTGAAAACATTGATTTTAAAGCTAACTTTTAAATATGAAATACTAAAAAGTTTTCAAGTTGTATCAATTTATCAATTTGGTCTGATTAGTCTACAGAATCATGATACTAATCTACTTATATAGGCTATAATCTGCACACGACTTCAATAGTACTCTTTCCAAAAAGTGTTAATTAGCTGATGGAATTATGGGACTTAGGAGCCTTGGTGCTAGGTGCGCTGTAAAAAAATATTTTATAATGGTTTGCATACAAAATTCATTAACATTATATTTCAATTTCCTTTATTCACGTTATGATTCAGACAATCATTCCCCTACATTGTGTTGTATGAACTTATAGATGCATATTTTATTTGCTAAAATCTTGGTTTTGAGAACTGTGGTTAGTGAATGTGTCAGCAATATGTATATGAACAAAGTAGAAACCTGCAAATGATGGCTGCTTTCACAAAACAAAAACTGCTGTTAATAAAAAGTAAGGACCAGTATCAGGAGACAGTTCTTTCCTTCACACTGATTTCAATAACCAAATTGCTTAGGTGCTCTGTTTTGTTTAAAAAGGAAAAAGACATGACTGAAGGGCAATCAATGTAAGATCTCCAAAGTTCCGAATTGTGGATAATGGGTTGAAGGATGGGCTGCAACTGGGAAAGATCACTGGAAAACACTTTGTCGTTGTTCTCAACTTATTGAGATCAAGTTGAAACTGCCTCACAGTCAATCCTCCAGCAAGTTTGAAGAGGCTGAAAATCACCTACGAGGAGACTTGCCCATCTTTCTCCTGCAGAATAGCTGATGAATTTGAAATAGCAAAGAGGTGTAGCCTTTGGATTAGCAGTGCAATTTCCTTTGGTGTAATAGAGACAAATGAAATTAGTAGTCTGGAGCAGTCTCGGATTTGGACTAAGGAAAAGAGAACCAGTTTTTATGCATTTGTTTCATTTATCTGACAACTATTAATTCATAGAAGATCATGCTGAATATTTAAAAATTATACTGAGATAGAAGTTGAACTCAGGAAGATTATCCTTTTGTCAGAATGATACAGCAAGTTTATATAAGACCAAATGATGAGCTCTCATACTAAAAATCACATCCTGAGTGTGGGAGGAGAAAGATCATCTCCAGACAAAAGATAATCAAACAGACTTTAGAGTCAAGCATGGAGGTGGGGTTTTGAGAAAATGATTCTGGAAACAGTCAATAACAAGAACAAATTACACCCAAGGAACAGAAGCAATACAGCCCATGGCATAAAATGCCCCAGCACATCCAAGGAATCTTGGATTCCAAATGGAGAAAGACCCATGGAGTGGGACTGAGGTGGAGGTGGAGACAGCTAATTATCCAAGGTGTGTTTACCTTCTAAAGAATCTGGAAGTATCTTATTGATAACGGAACTCAAAATTATTTTGTTATTAAATTGGATGATCAAAATACATTAAAACAATTCTACTGGGAGGAGAGTAGGAGGAGAAATGGGGTTGGAAAATAAGAGGAATAGATGTGAGGAAACCTGGGGACAGGCTATGACAGTTGTAGGTAAAAACTGTAGGAAGCTTATTTCTCAGGGCCAAAAAAAAATTGTGTTCTATGGCACAAGAAGTTGTTCTGCTAACCCAAATGCTGAGCCTCTTTGACAGTCTGAATCCACCAGCACCTTGAGATATGCACACCCATATTTATTGCCGCTTTGTTCATAGTAGCAGAGTTGGAAACAACCCAAGTGCCAAGCAACAAAAGAATGGATAGAAAAGCTGTGGTATATTCACACAATGGAATACTATGCTGCATTGGAAAGCAAGGAACTCATGAATTTATTATACAAAATGGGTGACCCTGGAGGACATTATGCTGAGTGAAATATCTTGGTCACAAATGTTGCATAATGCCACTGTTATAAAGCAGGACTGACATTGGAATAGCGGGGAGACTGAGAAAAGAGGGGATAATAATGTATACTGCATTGAAACAGATAAGGGAGAGAACTGTTTAAAAGGAATGTATGATTAGGTATTATTGTCATAACAGAAGTCCAGAATGAAGGCTGCATAGTGGAATGGATGGGGCGGGGAGGGGGGAGGATTATATAACAATGAAAGAATTTTTCTTTTACTTTTCAAAGAGAAGAGCAAATTGAGGAGGAGGAGTGGGCAGGGAGAAAGGTGCAACAATGAATGAATGGAAACCTAAAGTCTCTGTAAACTGTCACTAAAATTAATTTTTTTTTAAAAAAAGTAAAAAGATAAGCAATCTCTTCACATTTGAGTTACAGCCTTGGAAAATCCAGTCGAAGGTCAGCTATAAATTTGTTCTGATATAACTTCAACAAGAGACAGAAATAAACAAAACTGAAAAGCATTTAAGAATATTGAACATTACTTCCGTTGCACACCTCCAAAGTTTATCTTTTCTTTTTTTAACTGTTTGCTGAAAACATTATTACATTTGCCTTGAATCTCATTACAAATCCTCTTTAGAACATTACTCAAAATCCTCTTCAAGATAGCTATTGTCTAGCTAAAGAACTTGAAATACCTCCCTATTGTTAATTACAAACAGCTACAAAAATTGCTTTTCCAAGTATCAGCTGAAGGATGAACTTCAACAGAACATAGCCTAAGAGGTATCCCTTCCTTTTGCTTAAACCCAAATAATCTGTGTACATATTTCCATTTTTTTATTGTTATCATTAAAGTTGTATAATGAATAGGGTCTGTAGAAAGAATGGAAGTTAAGAAACTCCATTAATTTTAAGACTTCATTATTTATACCCCATTTTGCAAAGTGTCATTTTAAATAAGCCTTAGCTTGGAGAAAGTTCTTATTGTTTGCAACCACAAGCTTTATATTACCTTAAAAAAAATAGAAAACCTCTCAGCCTCAAGTTGGATGCTTCTGGCAGCCATACAAATCTAGCACCACCCAGAGAGGGAGCGTGTTTTCCTCTCTGCTCACTTCTGTCGGGGTAGAGGAATGCTGGACATCCTGAGACAAGAGAGAGGCTGCCCAGATCATCTCCGAGCCGCCCGCCAGCTCCACGCCTTGGGCCTTCTTTGCTTGGAATGCACAGGTATGTATGCTGTGGTGCTTTTGCAAACTATGCTCAAGGGGAACATCTTTGCTCATTTCAAACAAGCCGCATAAGTCAAATGCAATGCTCTCAAGGTGCTTAACAGTCTCCCAGAACCTTCAGAAAATGTCACTAGACATGTGTCAGGTCATAAAGTCCTCATCCACTCAAGGCATAACTCAAAAGTACCTTTTATGTTTTAGTATTATTTTCATCTTTGCATATCACTTTGTAACATGCTTCTTATAGAATTATCAGACAGCATTAAAACAGCTACATGTTCATTTGTTTTATAAGTCTATGTCTCAGCATTAATCTCTACTCTTTCAAATTTAGATATTAGTAGGTTCCATAGCTATGTTCATTACTGAAATATGAAATTTTATATACAGTTTATTTTGTAATCTTAATATGTTAGAAGAATATAAATACATAAAATTCAGGACTTAACACGAAGACAGCAAACTGAAAAAAAAACTTATTTAGATAAAATGTTCCCACTACAGAGGCAGGAGCCTCTAAATATAAAGCTCAGTGTTATAAATTTGGGTTCTTAATGAATTTTTTATATACCCAATCCTTTTTCTACTTAGATGTCAGAAACTGAGCTGGAAAAGATCAAAGTAAGAGCAGCTGAACATTTTGAAAATGATAAAAATAACATTTCTTGGTTAAAAGAAGGTAAGTTCTATTACCCCTTTCCCTTTAGTCTATAGTTGTGTTTTTCTTTATAAGCAAGAAATGATGTGAGAGAAAGAGCAAACAGATGATCTCAAGTCCAAGCACTGTGAGTAACCAGTCTTTTTTTAAAATGTTTGTGTGGCCTACTTAGAGTGGAGGGCTTTGAGATTGCATTGTGTGGCAGTCCTTGAGCTTCAGGAAAATGGATTTTTCTGTTGACAAGACTTCCTACAGATTTTAAACTCACATGTCTATTATCCATGAAGTTCTTGTAGTGCTGGAGATTTTTGTGCCTCAAACACAAAGACAAAATAATTGGAGGACAAGTATTTTTACAATAATAATTACATAAAGGAATGCATGCTGTAGGAGAAATGTCTACAAATAGAACCTTCATTCACTGCAATTAGAGCAGCTGACTTCCCAGGGGAGAACGTGGTAGGTCACAGGCACAACCTGCTCAAGAGAATTGCTTGAAATATACACACCAATCAATACATTCTCCCACCACTTCTTAAAGTATGTCTCAACTCGTGATTATTTACTAGAAGGCTTGGTTCTATAATCCCTCTAAGTGAACCTTTAATGTTTCTTTGGTGAAACTGATTTAGTATTTTCTTTTTCTGATTTGGTCTTTTATCTGAATAATTCTTTTCATGATGTTAGTAAGTTGCAAAAGGAGCCTTTATTAATGCAGTTACCATTCTTGAAAAATCATCCCATTAGGTCAAAAGAAACCCCAATAACAATATCAAGTCATTTATGCACTAACAAAGCAGAAGAACAACAACAATGATGACAACACACATAGAGGATTATGTTGAGTCATCAGAATAGCCCTGTGAATCAGTTCTTATTTCAGATTTACAGATGAGAAACAAACCCTCAAAAAGTGTATGTAATTTCACTAAAATTACAAAATTACAAAGAGTCAGAGCAGAGATTCAATCCCAGGCTTGTTTGGTTGCACTCTAACCCTACCTCATGTAAAAGTATCTTTACTTTTTTTCACTCTCTTTGCTGGTTTTTCCAGTTCAGTCCTTCTACTCAATTACCTTGCAACCAGATTTACTATTGCAGAGGGTTGTTTCTTTTAAAAACCCTCAACTTCAGCATCAAGAATTGACACAAGAATGAAATATTCTCAGAATCATTTCTTTCAAAAAGCCACAGGGATAGAAAATGTTCTAATTTCTTTTTATTTTAAAAAAGTATTTAATCAGAAATATTCCAGCAGAACAATGTAGATGTAACGTATGGAACTTGAGTTCAATATTCTCCTGTTTTTCTTGTAAACCTCAGATCTACAAAGACAATACCCATAAAGAACTGATATTCTGTGTCAGATACTTTGTATCACTACTAATCCCTTAGTGCAATTTATACTATTTTTACTTTAACATTTCATATTGTAGATGGTTCATACAGAAATTATGATCCAACCGATCACTCGTTCATTACTATTGAATTTGAACTGACTCACTGTTCACCCCTCACTGAGTTTCTGAGACTGTAAATCACTCACTCAGGAGGATATCGCTCTTCTTTTGTATGCAGCCACTGGTGGACCACCTACAAACCATGCCACCAGAATTCCCTGATTCAATATATAGACAAAGTGAATGTTTCCAGAAGAATGTTCTTTAAAAAAAACAAAGAAAATACTCCCGTTAAGTAAAACTCAGGCATCTTGTAATCTATAAAATCTAATTTCCCAGGTGATTGATGTTGTCCCATTTTGACACTTCATTTAAGGTACATTCAAATTATGTCTACCATATTTAATAAAAGGAAATTGAGCAAGGTAACAACAATTAATTAAGAATTATTAGAATGAGCTCATTTTAGAACATAAGCTTATTTTTTTAAAAAGTATGTTTGGTGGCTTACTTTAAAACAAACAACAAAAAACAAACAACCCAACAACAATGGAGCTCTGGTGGTCTAGGTGGTAAGGACTTAGGTTGACAATTCAAAAGCAAATGCTTCAAGTCTACCAGCTGCTTTACTAGAAAAGTCATCTTCAAAACATTTGAGATTGTGCATCCTTCTTCCGCAGAGCAGCTGGTGGGCTTTGAAGTATGTTTCTTCAGGATTGTAGCATAGCTACTTTACATTAGACCACCAGAGCTTCTTCTGGGCCAGTGTGCAGCACCATAAGTGATAGAGAAGAGACTGAGATTGTTAGGAATTACAGTTTGCTCTGATCCACAATCAACACTCTTAACACCAGCAGTCATGAAATCAAAAGATGAATTGCAATGAAAAATCTGCTGTCATGGACCTCTCCAGAGTGCTGAACAGCAACGATGTCAGTCTAGATACAAAGATGCGCCTAATACAGGCCATGGCTTTCTCAATTACTTACTATGCTTCAGATACTTGGGAAATGACTAAGGATGACAGAAAAAAAAAATAGATGCCTTTGAGTTGTGCTGGAGAAGAGTCTTGAACTGTTAAGTCATGGACTACCAAGAAAAAAACCAGTTTGTCTTGGAGAGAGTGAAACCAAGTCTCTCCTTGGAGGCTAGGATTTTGAAGCTCTGCCTTACTTACTTTGGGCACGTGGCCAGGACAGATCAGTCCTTGCAGCAGAACATCATGCTAAGAAGGGTGGACAGAAAGCACAGGGGAGGAAAACCCTGGATGAGATGGATTGATACAGTAACTGGGGTGATGGGCGTTGGTGTGTGACAATTAATGAGATTGGCTTAGGACAGGGAAAGGTTCATAGCTGCTGTACATAGGGTAGCTATGCATCAAAGGCAACTCAACAAACAATAACATAATATGACAGGTTTGGAAGCAGGAGTGGCATCCACTTCCCTGAACAGCATGCTTCTGGAAACTCTATGAACTTTGACAAATGTTGGTAGTTGTAGAGGGGCTTCAGGCTTTTTGTGCATAGGGTCACTATGAGTCGTGCCAAACTCAAAGACAACCAGCAACAAGGTCTACTAGAAAAGAAGGGCTTTCTCCTCCCATGCAATTTATACCTTCTGGAAACCTTCTAGAAGATCAGCTATACGTCAGTTCTGACTCTAACAATGGTCAGTACCGTGAGAAAAGCATAGCAGCTGAAGACAGTGTTGTGTTTTAAACTTCAGCTCTTACATCTACTAGCTGTTAACTAGATCATGCTGTTGCACCTCTGTGAGCCTCAGATTCCTTAGCTTGGGGCACTTATACCTGCTTCATGATGGGTGAGGATTAACTCAAATTATGTCATTTCTGTATTTTTCTCTTTAAGGCATGTTTTTAAATATTTGCTTATCTTTTGTGATAGCTTGGCTCATATTTTAAATAATCTATACTAGCACTAGCAACTGCAGTGCATATTTGTGTGTGTGTGTGTGTGTGTGTGTGTGTGGTTTTTTTTTCCTCTTTTTATTATTAATTTTAATGAACTTTTACACAGACTTTGGATTTCCATTCATTCATTGTTGCATTTTTCTTCCTGTCCCCTCAGTTCAACTTCTCTTTGAGAAATAAAATGAAAATTCTTTCATTGTTATACAATCCCTTCCCCAAACTCCACTCCACTATACAGCCTTAATTCTGGACTCCTATCATGATATAATACCTAATCATATATTGCTCTTAAACAGTCCTCTCCCTCATCTGATTCAATGCAGTATACAGTATTAATCCCTCTTTCTCAGTCTCCCCTCAACCTAGATGTCAGTCCTGTTTGACAACAGTGGCACTATATAATATTTGTCCTTTTGTGACTGAGATATTTCACTCAGCATAATATCCTCCAAGGTCATCCATTTTGTGTGATATTTCATGAGTTCTTTGTTTTCCAATGCAGCATAGTATTACATTGCGTGAATATACCAGAGCTTCTCTATCCATTCATTTGTTGATGGGCACATAGGTTGCTTCCAACTCTTTGTTTTTGTGAACAAAGATACAATATACATGGGTGTACATATATCTGCTTGGGTGACAGTTATGGTTTCTTTAGGGTATATTCCCAGTAGTGGAATTGCTGGGTCAAATGGTATTTCTATATGGAACTTTTTGAGAAAGCACCATGCAGTCTTCCATAGTGGTTGCACCATTTTACACTCCCACCGACAGTGAATAAGGGTCACAGTTTCTCCACAACCTTGCCAGCATTTGATGTTTGCTCTTCTGTCGAATTTTGCTATTCTTACTGGGATGAGATGATATCTCATATTTGTTTTGATTTGCATCTCTCTTAGAGCTAAAGATTTTGAACATTTCTTCATATATTTGCCATCTGAATGTCTCTTTGGTGAAATGTCTGCTCAGATCCTGTGCCCATTTTTTATCGTGTTATGCTGCTGTCATATTTTATAAACTCTAGATATAAATCCCTTATCTGACATGCTGTTACCAAATATTTTTCCCTAGTCTGTGGCTTCCCATTTTACCCTGTTGGAGAAGTTTCTGGATGTGCATGGGGATTTGATTCTTAGAAGGTCCCATTCATTTATTTTATCCTTTCCTGGTTGTAGATTTTTCAGGATGATCAAGAGACTGTCAATGTTATAGATCAGGACTTCTAGAGTTCTTCCAAGCTTTTCTTTAATGA
>NW_006399927.1:120815-121990 GCF_000299155.1 Elephantulus edwardii
ACGGCACATAACAACAACAACAACAAGAAATAATTTCACCTCCTCTTTACCAATTTGGATACCTCTTATTTCCTGCCTTATTGCTATTGCTAAGACTTCCAATACTATATTGGATAGGAGAGGTGATAGTGGGCATCCTTGCCTAGTTCCTGTTCTCAAGGGAAATGCCTTAATCTCTCTCCATTGGGAATGATGTTGGTTCTGAGGTTTGCATATATACTTTTTACTTTGTTGAAGTAATTCCCCTCTAATCCTATTTTGTTAAGTGTTGGATTTTGCCAAAGACCTTTTCTGTATCAGTTGATAGAGTCATGTGGTTCTTCTTCTTTGCTTTGTTAATGTGATGAATTACATTGATTGCTTTTCTTACATTGAACCATCCTTGCATATCTGTTATGAATCCCCCTTGGTCATGGTGAATTATTTCTTTGATGTATCATTGGATCCTATTTGCCATGATTTTATTCAGGAATTTTGCAATTATGTTCATGAGAGGTATTGGCCCATGTTTTTCTATTTTGGTAGTGTCTTTTCCTGGCTTTGGCACCAAGGTTATGATTACTTCATAGAATGAGTCTGGGTATGATATAAATCTGGAAGAATTCCCTCTTTTTCTATTTTCTGAAATAGTTCATGTAAAATTGGGGACAGTTCTCTGAATGTTTGAAAAAATTCACTTGAAAAACCCTCTGGTCTAAGACTTTTTTTTAAAAATTGTTTTATTACCTTTCCAGTTTCTTTTTTTGTAATGGATCTGTTCAGGTTTTTAATTTTGGTTGGTGTCAGTTTAGGTAGATTGTGGATTTCTAAGTATTTGCTCATTTCCTCTAGGTTTTCATATTTGTTTGAGTATAGTTTTTCATTGTTAGTCTTTTTGTTTTACTTGGTTCTGTTGTGATGTTGTCAGTTTCATCTTTTATTCAGATTATTTGCATCTTTTCCTTTGTTAGTTTTGCTAGTAGTTTGTCAACTTTATTGACCTTTTCAAAGAACCAACTCCTAGTTTTGTTGATGGTTTCAATTGTTTTTCTGTTTTCCATTTCATTTATTTCTGCTCTAATTTTTTATAATTTCAGGGTTTGTTTTAGAGGGTTGGGTTTTCTTGCTGTTGTTTTTCAATTTGTTGGACATGTGGGTTAGAGAGTCAATGGTCCTTTTTTCCTGCCTTTTGATGT
>NW_006399927.1:122305-133331 GCF_000299155.1 Elephantulus edwardii
TCACTTGTTATGCATCAGAGAGTTGGACAATGACTAGGCAGGATAGAAGGAGAATTGATGCCTTTGAGCTGTGGTGCTGGAGAAGAGTACTAAATGTACCATGGACTGCCAAGAAAACAAATAGATTCATCCTAGAGAGGGTTAAACCAGGCTGTTCCTTGAAGGCAAGAATTCTGGGGCTTCGCCTGACACACTTTGGACATGTTGTAAGGAGAGACAGGTCTTTGGAGAGGGACATCATGCTGGGCAGAGTTGAGGGACGGTGCAGGAGGGGAAGACCCTCTATGAGGTAGATTGATTCAGTGACTGGGGTAATTGGGATGGATGTGTCAGAGGCAATGAGATTGGCACAGGATAGAGCATGGTTTAGGGGTGTTGTACATAGAGTCGCTATGAGTCGCAAGCGACTCGATGGCACATAACAACAACAACAACATACCCACTCATGTTCAAATAAGGTGTTGTTCAACTTCAAATGTATCATTGTTTTTCTCCTTTATCCTCTTGTTATGAATTTCTAATTTTGTAGCATTGTGGTCTGAGAAGATGTTTTGTATTATTTCTAAGTTTTTTAAATTATTGATTCTTGCCTTTTGGTCAAGATGTGATCTATTCTAGAAAATGTTCCATGCACATTGGAGAAGATATATTGTGCTTTTTGGTGGTGCATTAGCCTATAAATATCTATGAGCTCGAGTTGGTTTATTCTGTGGTTTAATTCTTGAGCATCTCTGTTGAGTTTCTTTCTTACAGTTCTACTTTTCTTGAGAGTGGTGTATTGAAGTCTCCTACAATTATGGTAGTGTTTCCTATTTCCTTTTTAGTTTTGTTAATGTTTGCTTTATATATTTTGCAGGTCTATCATTTGGTGCATAGATATTTATTATTGTTTTGTCCTCATGTTCTATTGTCCCTTTATATAACATTATACAGTGAGCTTCCTTGTCCTTTGTGATGGTTTTTGCAGTGAAATTTATTTTATCAGAGATTAATATCACTACTCCCACTTTTTTTCTGGTTGCCATTTGCTTGGTATCTTTTTCCCCCCACCCTTTTATTTTTAGTCTTCATTTATCTTCACTTTTCAGGTGTGTCTCTTGTAGATATTATATTGATGGATTTTGTCTTTTTTAATCCAATCTGCTACTCTTTTCTCTTCAGTGCTGCATTCAAACTATTGGGATTGAGTGTGATTATTGAGAGGCCCAGTTTTATTGCTATCATTGTGTTGAGTTCTTTATGGTATTGTTGTTAATTGCTTTGGTCCATGCTGCTTTCTTTGGCACCTCTGTAAGGAGGGCGTCTCTAAGTGTTTCCTGCAATGCTGGTCTTGTTTTTATAAACTCCTTCAGGTTCTGTTTTTCTGGGAATATCTTGATATCTCCTTCATATTTGATGGACTATTTCACTGGATACAGTATTCTTGGTTGACAGTTGTGTTCTTTGAGTGTTTGATATATGTCCTCCTACTCTCTTCTTGCTAGCATGGTTTCTGCTGAGAAATTGGCACTTAGTCTTATCTGCTCTTCCATACAGGTTACTCTTTGTTTCTCCCTCGCTGCTTTCAGAATTCTCTCCTAACATTTGGTTCTGGCAAATTTGTCTATGATATGCCTTGGTGTTTTTCTTTTGGTATTTTTTCTATATGGTGTTCTCTCAGCTTCTTGAATATATATTAGCTCATTCTTCATTTTGCCTAGGAAGTTTTCTTCTAATTATTTTTCCACAACTTTTCCAGTGTATTTCCTTACTTATTTTAAAATAATCAATTAACCCTTCTTTAAAAAGAAAAATTAAATAGATGCTGTAAAGATGTTGTAGAATACTGGTGGCTGAGTGGTAATAAATTATGTGGCCAACTCAAAGGTATGTAGTTCAAATACATCACTTATTCTGAGAGAGAAAGGCAGTCTCCTTCTGTGTGATTTAGTATCTCTGAAAACTTGCTGAAGGGTCAGTTATAGGTCAGTTCTGTGTTGACAGTACACAACAGCAAAGTCATCAAAAATGTTTTCTTACAAACAACAAAAGCAGTCCTTTCACAAGACATACCTTCCCTGGCTTCCTCCTGGACTCCAGAGAAAGACTCACTCTTCATTGCTAAAATATGAGGGATCACAGTAACACAGTAGTGTTACACACAGTGGTGGTGTGTAACCTGCACCACCTTCTGACCACAGCACCTAGAACCAGTAAAAATTAATGCAGTTATTACCACCCTGAGCTCTCTCCCTCATCTTTTCATCATCAGAAATGCATCTTGTCCATTCAGTTCAATTCTATATGTATTAACCATACAGTGACTAGAGACTAGACTTGAGTAGGTGGCAGAGAATAATAGCACAAACCCTTAGTTTCTCAAGGTGCTACTTATCTTCTTTTTTCCTGAAAGATGAAGGTCTTCCTATTTGCCCTTTCCCTCTCCTCAACTGGAATGTGGGCCTTGTGTCTTTGTTGGCATTTGTTGGTGAACTGGATAAATCACACACAACACTGTTATCAATAAGTGTGGGTAGTATCCTTGAACACCACCATTGATTTATTTGAAAATGTATTCACTTTAAAATTAATTGAACTATGTTTTGCCCTTTTATCAAGCCATCAAGCCCTTTTATGCTTATGGAAGTCGTGTTGTCTTAAAATTTTACACTCTTTAGATGTTAGATTCTTGAGATTCCTGGGTCTCAATTTTGCAATTCCAGACAGCGAAGTCCAAGAAGAAGTATTTAAGAATGAGACTGGAGATTTTGGAGTAAGATGTTCAGAGACTGAAGTTGAAGAAACTAACCAGAGAATCAAAATATCATTTTGAAATTAGTGTTAGACCTCTGGATGGTTTGCATGGTTAAGTGCATGGGTAATAAACAAAAGACTCCTTGTTGGAATCCACCTCAGAAAATCAGAATGGACTCAGTGGCAGCTGCTTTGGCTAGTTGTTTCAGTTCAGTTATGTTGTATTAACACCTAATCAAGACGGTTGATTTTTTTCACATGTGGCTTTGTTTTGTTTTTTAATTGTAGTTGCAAACATAAATAGTAAAGTGAACAATGTAGCTGTTTCTCTGTATACTATTCAGTGACACTGATTATATTCTTCAAGCTGTACACTCATTGTCACTCTCATCTTGGGAGCTGTTCCTCCTCTATTGAAGTAAACTCAGTGTCCCTTCCCAAGAATTCTAGGTAGCCTTTCAGTTTATAGTATCAGTTTGATCCTACAGAGACAGCTTTTTAAATGAGGCCAGTGCTTAAGGCAGGCATTCTTTAACAACTAAGCTAACTTGTTGTTTTACTTAAAGAAGACATCAAAGGATATTTTTGGTTTAAGATTTAAAAGATCACCAGTTTCAAAGTCTGGTGGTTAACATATATTTACACAGGTGCAGAGGAAAAAATACTGAGGCAGAGGAAAAGGGAGTGCAAAAGCACCAAAGGGTGGAACATGCAGGCTTTGGTGCTAGGGAAATGGTAATATTTGTTAAAGTTACTTGGGTGTGAAAGATCATAGAATGAATAAGTGGACTGAGATTGTGTTCCAACTGTAAGTTAAATAGTTGTGCGTTGGTTTTTATTTGTCTTTCGTGTATCCCTGTGACAGATATCACAGAGACTAACACACTGAAGCATAGTTTGGAAATACAAATCTGTAACTCACACATAGAATGGAATTGGGCAGGTATAGGAATGTTAAGGAAGGACAGTTGGTGGTAGCTAAGACATTCAGTTGCCTAGACTGGGGAACACATGCTCTGTACAAAGGTCATAAGTGAAAGAGGAAAGGGGAAAGGCTGTGAAAAAAGATACATGAAGAAAAAAAATTACATAACATAGAAGTTGAGAGGTAAATTAGAGGTGGAATAAGATGGTGTGTAATATCACATAAAGCCAGGGAGAATTCTGGGTAAGCATTTCAGTGCTTGCAGCTCACACCATTTGATAAAGAAGAAAAATATAAAAATGCAAGACTGGAAGCCCTAAAATTCTTGTTGTTTGCAGATTAAGAATCACAGCTTCACCAATCTTTGAACTGCACAGTTTTTTATAGTATTCCAAATTCATTTAGTGTCTCCTGATTTTTCAAAAGATGTTGGAAATACGGATTTCTTTGTGATGATTTCTGGTTTCTAAATGTTAAAGAATAAATATAATACCAAAGTAGCATACAGCGTCGAGGACTCTCCTTCACAGGGTCGCTATGAGTTGTCTACAACTTGACAGCACTTAACGACAACAACAACAAAGTGGCATACAATAATTAAAAATATATGATTTTGTGAACCACAGGCTATCATTTATAAGGTTTGCCCTAGAGTTTATTATAGTAAAATCAACTGCACTTTCTGAAAATGTGTTGCTATACTCATATATGAATGGATAGATGGAGGGAGGGATGGATGGATGGACAATTGTTTATTTATATGAGTAAATTTAAGAAATCAACTGTCCTGAATGAATGAAAACCCAAAATCTCTGTAAATGTTCATTAAAATTTATAAAATTTAATAATAATAATAACAGTAAATTTTTTTAAAAAGAACTATTGCATAGGGCTACTGCTGTAAAATGAGACTCACATTAGGGCTGAGGGAAGATGAAGGAAGAAGGGATAAATAATGGATACTGCATTGAAACAGATGAGGGAGAGAACCGTTTCGGGGGGATATATGATGAGGTATTATTGTCATGACAGGAGTCCTGAATGAATGCAGCACAGTGGAGTGTACTTGGGGGGAGGAATTGTATAACAATGAAGGAATTTTTCTTTTACTTTGGAAAGAGAAGAGCAAATTGGAGGGAGGGGTGGGCAGGTAGAAAAGTGCAACGATGAATGAATGGAAATCCTGTCTCTTTAAACTTTAATTAAAATTAATTTAAAAAAGAAATGTTCAAAAAATGAATTAAGAACATTGAAATACAACTTATGGTTCTTCAGAAGTAAGTAGCTGCTGTCAGGTGTCACCTAGAAGCTTCCAACTTGTCTAGACCTCATAATAGGAAGTCCACTATCCAGTCACTATCCAGTCCTTCACCTTTCCCACTATCACTGCTCTCTTTGAGCTTACTGTTGCACACACTGTGTCAATCATCTCATTAAAGGTCATTCTTTCTCTCTCTCTCTTTAATAGTTTTCTACTTTACCAAACATCATAACCTTTTCCTTGGATTTGTCCCTCCTGATAATGGTGAATGAGGTGAGGTCTTATAATCCTTTCTTCGAAGAAGCAAGGCTGCACTTCTAAAATTTACCTGTTATTTTCTACATTTCCTGATATAGTTAGTAGTCATTGAAGATAGCAATTCTTTGGTCTTTATTCATTGTCCAACTTTCACATTTGTGTTGTTATGTGCTGTCAAGTTGCTTGCAACTCACAGAGACTCTGTGTACAATAGCGAAGATATCCTATCTTGAGCCAATCTCGTTGTCTCCAACACACCTGCCCAGACTACTCCAGCCACTGATCCAATCCACCTCATCCAAGATCTTCCTTTCCTGTGTTGTCACTCAACCTTTCCAAGCATGATGTCTTTCTCCAAGGAATGGTCCCAAAGTATGCGAGACAGAGCTTCAAAATCTTTGCCTCCAGGAAGAAGTTTGGTTTCACCCTCTCCAGGACAGACCTGTTTATTCTCTTGGTGGTCTATGATATGTTCAATACTCTTC
Source organism: Elephantulus edwardii (assembly GCF_000299155.1). Classification (NCBI taxonomy): domain Eukaryota; kingdom Metazoa; phylum Chordata; class Mammalia; order Macroscelidea; family Macroscelididae; genus Elephantulus; species Elephantulus edwardii. Next base: position 127,968 of record NW_006399927.1, read on the forward strand.
TCAAGCTACACAACTGAAAGGCATCAATTCTTCTTCTGTCATCCTTAGATATTATCCAGCTTTCTGTTGTACAGCAAGTAATTGTGAAGACCATTGCCTGTATCAGTTGCACCTGAGTCTCTAGACTGACATCATTGCTCTTCAGCTCTCTGGAGAGGTCCTTGATAGTAGACTTTCCTAATCCAATTCATTTTTTTTTAAATTGTTTGGCTGCTGGTTTCACTTATTTTTAAAGGTACTATGGTTCATATCAGAGGTATTTTAGTTCTCAAAGTGACATTTCTGCCTTTATAACACATTAGAGAGGTCTTTTGCAGCAGGTGAGCCCAATGAAATATGTCATTATATTTCTTGATTGTTGCTTCTATAAACATGAAATGTGGATTCAAATAATATAAAACTCTTAACAACTTCAAGCTATTCTGTTATTCTATTTTTATCAGAATGCTGCTTATTGGTCCTGTTGTAAGGATTTTCCTTTTCTATGAGATGCCTTTTTTATTATTATTAAATTTTATTAGTTTTAATGAACATTTACAGGGATTTGGGGTTTTCATTCCTTCATTGCTGCACCATTCTCTCTACCCTCCTCCCCAGTTCGTTCTTCTTTCCGCCCCCCATGTCTGTTTTAATTGTCCAATTGCCACAGTGCTTGTCAAAGCCAGTTCTGATTAATCTCCTTTGTCAGTGTGTCCTTTGCCATTCCCTATCACTCTTCCCTGAGAGACACTTCACCCTGATTCATAAGGAAAAGGGGATGGCGTATTCTCTTAGCTACTTCCTGCTGAAAAGGGACGCTGTGGGTTTCAGGGTGAAGATCTTCTCTCACTACTCTAAAGGGCCCCTTTGGCAGTAAGAAACACATAGACTATTATGGAGATTGATTTTGGAATTTAGTTGCACTGTTATTAATTGTGCTTAGCCGTACATGTTCATATCCTTGAAGATGTATCATGGGGGTGTTGCAACCTAGAAGACATAAATTTAACTAACAAGCTATAAGTACATGAGTCAAAAATTATGGAAAAGTAAAAGAAAAGATTCTTTCATTGTTTTACAAACCCTCCCCCAGGTCCCCTCCACCATGTAGCCATCGCCCTAGACTCCTGTGATGACAGAAATACCTAGTCACATATCTCTTTTAAACAGTTTTCTCCCTCCTCTGTTTCAGTGCAGTATACATTATTGAACCCATCTTACTCAGTCTCTCCCCAACCCCGAGGTTAGTCCCATTCTATAACAGCGGCATCATGCCATATTTGTTCTTTTGTGACTGGGATATTTCACTCAGCATAATGTTCTCCAGAGTCAACCATTTTGAATAATATTGCATGAGTTCCTTGCTTTTCAATACAGCATAGTATTCCATTGTGCAAATATACCACAGCTTCTCTAGCCATTCATTTGTTGATGGGTACTTAGGTTGTTTCCAACTCCTTGCTATTGTGAACAAAGCTGCAATAAACATGGGTGTGCATATATCTGCTTGGATGTCAGCTATGGTCTCTTCAGGGTATATTCCCAGTAGTGGAATTGCTGGGTCAAATGGTATCTCTATTTGCAACTTTTTGAGAAAGTGCCATACTGCTTTCCACAGGGGTTGCACCATTTTACACTCCCACCAACAGTGAATCAGGGTTCCAGTTTCTCCACAACCTCGCCAGCATTTGTTGTTAAATTTTGCTATTTTGACTGGGCTGAGATGATATCTCATAGTTGTTCTAATTTGCATCTCTCTTAGGGCTAGGGATTTTGAGCATTTCTTCATGTGCTTATTAGCCATCTGAATGTCATCTTCGGTGAAGTACCTGTTTATATCCTGTGCCCATTTATCTCCTGGATTCTTTACCTTTATCTTGTTGTGGTGCTCAAGTATTTCATAAATTCTGGACATAAGTCCCTTATCTGATATGTTATTACCAAATACTTTTTCCCAGTCAGTGGCTTCCCTTTTTACCCTGTTGGAGAAGTTTTTGGATGTGCGTAGGGATTTGAGTCTTAAAAGATCCCATTCATCTACGTTATCTTCTCCTGGTTGTAGGCTTTCCAGGATACTGGGAAGACTGTTTATGTTGTGGATTAGGACTTCTAATGTTGTTCCTAGCTTTTCTGTAATGAAGTTTATAGTCCTTGGTTTTAGTCCTAGGTCCATGATCCATCTTGAGTTGGTTTTTGTGTATGGAGTGAGGTGTGGGTCTTGCTTGATTCTTTTAAAGAGTAACTAATTGTAATTTTTATAGTGTGACATTCTTTTGATGGGTGTAGTAAACAGAAGGAAACAAAATAATCTCAAATTACAAGTATATCCTCTATGCACTATAGTTGTTGTTGTTGTTGTTAGGTGCCATTGAGTTGAGTATAATTCATAGCAACCCTATGAATAAAAGATCTGAACCCTGTTCTATCCTGTGCCATCCTCACACTTCCTAACACACTAGAGCCCATTACAGCACTCACTGTGTCAGTCTACCTACATGAGAGTCTTCCTCTCTTTTGTCGACCCTCCATCCTTTTCAGAATCATGTCCTTCTCCAAGGAATAAACCCTCCTAGCAATATGCCCAAAATATGTGAGGCGATGTCTCATCATTCCTGACTCCAAAGAACACTCCAGCTGCATCCTCTCTAAAATATATCTTTCCATTCTCTTGGCCATCCATGGGATGTTCAGTGCTCTTCTCCAACACCACAGCTCAAAGATGTCTATTATTATTATTATTATTATTATTATTATTATTTGTTTTCTGTCATCCTTATTTGCTGTCCAGCTCTCAAATGCATAGCAAAGTAATCAGAAAGAACATGACCTGGATCAGATGCACCTTGGTCCTCAAAAGGACATCATTACTCCTCAATAATTTGGAGAGTTCTCTAACTGCAGATTTTCTTACTGCATTGTGTTTCCTTATTTCCTGACTGCTGGTACTGACTTTGGATCCAAGCAAGAAGAAACAGTTGAGTTGACAGTTTCAATCTCCTGTCCAACTATCATGACACTGCCTATTGGTCCAGTGTTATGAATCTTTGTTTTCTTGATATTGAGATGCAATGCATACTGAAGGCTGCATTTCTTGATCTTCTGGAACAAGTGCTTCAAGTCCTCCTTATTTTCAGGAAGCAATGTTGTATTATCTGCATAATACAGGTTATTGGTGTATCTCCCTCCAATGTTGATGCCACTCTACTCTTATTAGAGTCCACGTCTAGGATAATTTGCTCATTATATAGACTGGAGAAAGAATACAACCCTGACACACTCTCTTCTCCATTTTAACCACAGTTTTCCCCTGCTTTGTTAGTATAACAGCCTCCTGGTCTAGGTAGGTTCTGCATGTGCACAATTAAGTGTTCCAGAATTTCCATTTTTCTCAATGTCGGCCACAACTTGTTATGATCCACACATTCAAATGTATTGACATGATCAATAAAGTATAAATACATATTCTTCTTGTATTCTCTGCTTTCAGCCAGAATCCATCTGACATCAGCAATTATATGCCTGGTTCCATGGCTTCTTCTAAATCCTGCTTGAAATTTTGGCAGTTCCTTGTCTATGTACTGTAGTTCTAGCCATTTTTGAACAATCTTCAGCAGTGAATTTTGCTTGCATATGATATTAATGATATTGTTCAATAGTTTCCACATAGAGTTGAGTAACTTTTCTTGGGAATGGGAACAAATCTGGATCTCTTCCAATCTGTTGGCCAGATAGCTGTCCTCCAAATTTCCTGGCATAGATGGTGAACACCTCCAAGGTTGCACTTGTTAATTGAAATAAGTCAATTAGTAACTCATCGATTCTTGGGGCCTTATTTTTTGCCAATGTGTTCCATGAAGCTTCTACTTTCTCCTTCATTACCATTGGCTCTGAAATTTTTCTATGTCAAACAATTTTTTCTGGTACAGTGATTCTGTATATTCCCTCCATCTTCTTTTGACACTTTCTGAGTCATTCAATAACATCTTTAAATATTGCAACAAGAGGATTAAATTTGTTTTTCTGTTCTTTCAGTTTGAGAAATGCAGAGTGTGTTCTTTCCTTTTTATTCTCCAATTCCAGCTCTGTACCCATTCCATTATAGAAGTTTTGAAATCTTCTAAACAGATGTTTGTTCTTCTTAGTAAGTATTAGATTAGATGTTACTCCAGAAATAACTCATTACAATATGAAAATTTGTGCTTATAGAAAAGATTTTCTATTGTTGGTGGGTTTGGTTTTTTTTTTTTTTTTAGACAATGTAAGGAGGGAGAGTGTATGGATAGTGAGCGTTCTGTAGTTATTTAGAGTTAATCATAGCTCCTTTAATGTAAAGAATCATATGATGAATACAGTCTTTGCTGGTTTCAAAATCAGTATTTAGCTACAAATTAGAGGAAACTCCCCTAACCTTACTTTGTGTTGCTATAAGGGACTTATTATTGCCACTTTGACTTCAATAATTGTTATTTAATGAGTTATGGTGCACAAATTAATATAGTGAATTCATATGCATATATACTAATATAATTAATGAAATATTAGAGACACAATTAGGAGGAAGATGCGACAGTCTACATCTACCAAGGGGTTCTCTAGGTAGCTCTACTCTATGGTATAAGATCACTATGGGTAAAATCAACTTGATAGTAACAGGATATAGACTAATGGCTATTAAGCCAAGACAATGTGAAACAGAAGTCCAAGAGAAATGCTCCAAAAATATACCACTCAATGTAAGAATCATCTCTTACCACCATTTCTTGCAGATGAAATGGAGAAAGTGAAAATCTTGTTCATATTTACTGATATTGACAAATTAATGAAATTTCCCTTTAAACTGAAATGAACAGTTTCATTTGCTCAAAAAGCAATTTTAGAGTATGAGCATTAAAAGTATCCCTTGAAAGATGGCATATTTTATTCACTTTGACAACTATTTTATAAGGCTCCTCTTGAACTCATAGATAGCAGTCTAAGCAAAGAAACAAAGACATTCAAAGTGAGGTGCCACATTCCTGCCCCCAAGAAACTCATGTATTTAAGTGCTTTATTATAATGACCAAACAGTAATCCATGCTTATATTTTTACTTATATCATTCTAATTTTGAGAAGAGCCAAGTTTTTGTCTGGCTTAAAAATTAAGCCACACTAATGCTTGTTTTAAATTGTTAATTTTCACAAGTCCCATATCTAGAGTGTCATTTTACAATGTATATCCAGGAAATGGAATAATTAGCTTTTATATCTGTAGTCTTCATTGTTGTTGTTGTTTGTTATGTGCCGTTGAGTCATTTGCGACTCATAGCGACCCTATGTACAACAGCCCTAAACCGTGCTCTATCCTGTGCCAATCTCATTGCCTCTGACACACCCATCCCGATTAC
>NW_006399927.1:134116-146405 GCF_000299155.1 Elephantulus edwardii
ACTGCCTCTTGGTCCAAGTATAGGTTTCGCATTAGCATGATTAAATGTTCTGGGGTTCCCATTCTTCTCAGAGTCAGCCACAGTTTGTTATGATCCACGCAGTCAAATGCCTTTGCAATAATAACAACAATAACAATAACAATAATAATGGGGGATGAGGAAAAAATAACAGCATTTTATTTTTTCAGTTCAGCTGATAGGAGACATTAGATGCTAAAATATGACTTTGCAAGTAATATAGTAAGTAAAACAAGCACATGGGCACAATCACTTCAGAAACGTTTAACATCTGAAATAAGTTAATATGATAGCTATTGTGGTACTAAAGGAGAGATATTTGAGATATTTGAACTTAAATTCAAATGAAATAAAGAAAAATTGCAAAAATCTGAGGAAGAACATATCAACAGGGAAAAGCAGCTGTTATTACATGGCTCAGAATGACTGGACAGCAAGGATGGTAAGAAAACGGATGCAAGCAAGAAGCAGAAGTAGAAAAAGATGAGGAGGAAGAAATGAAAAGACAAAATACAGAAAATTAAAGCACATAAATTGTAAATAATGCAAGACCTTGCTGGTCACAGTTCGGTGTGTGGATATGTCATCTTACATGGAAGCCACTCGAAGTTCTAAATAGGAAGACCTTGCAGATGACCCAACAATATGTAATAACTGAAATGTGAGAAATGTGTTGAGATGGAAAAGGGAATTAATTGTCTTGGGTTTTATCTTGGTGGTAGATTTAACACAACTGCCTGGTGTATGGCTATAAGGCCACAGAAAGAAAGGAATTAAGGGTGACTCCTTGCATGAGAGAGTTGAAAGATGGGAAAGCAGATTTCTGCTAAGATATGAAGGAATAAAAGTCATATAATGTTAGGAAAACGAGGGAATAAAATTCCAGGTAGAAGGAATAGCATAAACAAAGCCTGAGGACAGGAAGGAACAATTGGAAACACACAAGAGTGTCCAGAGCACCTTGATTGTAAGGAAGGTTCTTGGTTAAAGGGAAGGAATGGATTAGATGAGTGTGAGGATTTGGTTAGAAATAGACCAGAGAGTTTCATATAGGCCCTGGTCAGACTTTTAGATTACAACAAACTCTTTGCCTCAGGAATGGCTCCTAAATGTGTGCTTTAAATTGTAGTAGAATATATTCCATTGCATTTTCTTTTTTCCTTTTCCAAGGGATGTAATTAAAGAACTATCAAAGGATGCCAGAAAATTTTCAAAATTTAGCCATCACAAAAGAGTTTATATTAGATTTGGGAATTAACAGACTTTTATTCTAACTAACCAAATGCAAATAGGAAATTTCCCCCTCTTCTTTCCTTTGTTAACAGGGAATTATTGAAAATCGTGGGAGTGGTTCATAGTCTGGAAGGAAAATGCAGGTGCAGGAAGGCAGGAAGAACATATAGCTCTGGTAAACCAGAGAGCAATCTATTGGAAGATTTACATCACCATGCAAGGAATAAATGAGCTCCATGTATTTTTACTATTCTCTCATCCCTCTATTTGGGATTCCAAGTCTTCAAAAAGAAACTCAGCCTTGACTATGAGTCAGCTCCCTACTGTGCAGAGCACTTTGAAAGGCAATAGGACACAATTGGTAAAAGAGGCTACTTAAAAAAAAAAAAAGAGGCCACTTCGGAAGGATTACAAGAGCAGAATAAGTGAGAACAGATGCCCTTAGACCTCAAAAAAATGTCTACCTGAAGGAAAGGGGAAAGTTCCAGTGTGAAAAACAATGTATATAAACTTTGTATGTAAACCAGTATAAAATAAAACTTTTTTAAAAAAAGAGCCAGTAGCCATGAACTGCTTTCCAATGTTTTCCCCTACAAGAAATAATACTTTCTTAGGAACTTGATGTATGTTTTTGATAAAGTACCAAACATTTTAGGAAGGAGATTACTTACACTTGTTTTAAATATATTGGCTTCTATTGAAGTTCAAATATCAGAATCATTTTGATTCCCTGAGACCATTATTATATGTTTAGGACATTTAGTAAAAGATGAGACCTTCTGTATTCTCATAGATCAACAAATTAAATTTCTGTGGCACTGTCTATAGCTGACGGTTGAAACTTCTTTCCACCAAAGCCTATAAAGTAGTATGTCCACTTCTCATAAAATGATGTTGATCCCAATGGTATGGAAGGCCTAGAAGATGCTATGTCAGCTTGAGCTTATGACCAGACAAATTAATCAGTGCAAAGTCCCTATAAGTTGTTAAACAGCAGATTTAAAGACTCTCATTCAACGATGATAAGCCTGTACATCAACTCCAGAATAATCTTATCCCACTATTATTAATTGCAATTTTATGAACTAGGAGTCGAAGCAATCTTTAAATACTTGAAACCAATCTCTCCTGTCTTAAAGGAGTAGAAGAATTGTAGCTAACTTGAAACTCCAAAAGATTCACACTTTTCAATTAAAACAAATTTCCACAGAATCATTAATTTTCCTGTATGTCATAGAAGCTGTTGATGTGATACACTTAATTAACATTAGTATAAAGTACAATATTATAGTGAGAGAGGAAAAGGTTAAGTGGATGGAAGTCTCTTAACTTCTATGCCTCAAGGAAGAAGGGCATTCTATTTATTGTAAATTCTACAAAGAGATATTTTATTTTTATATGATTATGTCTCATTTTTTTTCAGCTTAGGAACAGCATTTAGAGGGAAGAATATACTGTCTAATAAAATGCACCTATACTAGTTGTTTGCCAGTCTATTAGTAAAAAAATGAATATAAATAGAGCAAAGGAAGATATCACTTGGAAGACATAAATAACTTCAACCATTTTAACCATTATTTAAGCCTTTCAAGAGGTAAATATACAGCAAAGATGAAAAGTAAGGGCAATGAAAGTAGTTTTATCAATGTAGAACTTCAAGGAAAAATGGAGAGGACAACTTTAAGAGCTCTTAGGGGTAAATAGTACTTTGACTTTCTCTTGCTCTTGCACCGAATCCCCACAGAAGCAACAAGAAGAAAATTTACATGTTAGTTACCTTCCCATTTACTAAATCACTTGTTACCAGAAAAGACAAATCACTAGAAAAAGTTATTATATTTGGTAAAGTAGATGGATTGACACAACAGCTGCAAAATTCATTCAAATATACCATTAATCATACGGAGAGTGCTGGACAGATGAAATAATAAGGTCCCTCAGATTCAGAGCTAACACGTATGATAACAGTAATTTTCTTTGTTGCATCTAGAAAATTGGTTATTAACAAAATTCATAATACTGACTATACCATCACCATCAAAGTTCAATAAATTTCTTCTAGTATTACCAAAGGATATGTATATTTAATATTATATTATCTTGAATATACATAAACTTTCCTGGGCAGTATATTGAAAGTCTATCAATATTCAGACTTCAAATTAATAATAATAATACATATTCCACTCTTCACATGTGTGTCTTAAAAATACTTTCTTTTTCTTATTTTGTTTTTTAAATACAGATTTAGAAGACAAACCATTCATGGTGAAAACAACAACAACAAAATAAACAAAAAAAATGAAAACAAAATAACTATGAGATATCATCTCACCCCAGTAAGAATAGTAAAATTTAACAGAACAGCAAACAACAAATGCTAGCAAGGTTGTGGAGAAACTGGAACCCTTATTCATTGTTAGTGGGAGTGTAAAATGGTGCAACCACTATGGAAGGCTGTATGGAGCTTTCTCAGAAAGGTGCAAATAGAAATACCATTTTACCCAGCAATTCCACTACTGGGAACATACCCTAAAGAAACCATAACCAACACCCAAGCAGATATATGCACACCCATGTTTACCATGGCTTGCTTGGTTCACAATGGCAAAGAGTTGGAAACAACCCAAGTGTGTCAACAAACAAATGGATAGAGAAGCTGTGGTTTATTCACACAATGGAATACTACGTTGCTTTGAAAAACAAAGAACTCATGAAATGTTATACAGAATGGGTGACCCTGAAGGACAGTATGCTGAGTGAAATATCTCTATAACAAAAGGAAAAATACTGCAAAATGCCACTGTTGTAAAACGGGACTAATATCGAAGTTGGGGGGAAATTGAGAAAGATGGGATAAATTATGTATACTGCATTGAAACGATGAGGGAGAGAACTGTTTAAAAGGAATATATGATTAGGTATTATTGTCATAACAGGAGTCCAGAACGAAGGCTTCATAGTGGAGTGGACTTGAGGCTCATATCCATGAAAGCATTTTTTTTTACTTTTCAAAGAGAAGAACGGAATGGGGGGAGAGGTGGTCAGGGAGAAAAGTGCAGAAATGAATGAATGGAAATCCAAAGTCTCTGTAAACTTTCATTAAAATTAATTATAATAAAAAATAAAATAAGAAGACTTGAAGCTTTCAAACAAACAAGCAAAACCCACCATTTTTTAATGGTAACACAAATCTAAATATAACCGAAGTGAAGAAATATTGCTCTTTTCCTATAAGGCAGCTTTGAGCTCTGGTGGCATAGTCCACAGGAAGTTGTGCTTCAAATTCTAATCTTGCCTTCTGTGGGTTTGCATCCAACAGTGGCCCTGAAGAAGAAGGATGTACAATCTCCCTCTGTCAAGTTAAAGGCCCAGAAATGCAAGGGAGAGTCAGCTATGAGTTGGTTCTGAATCCATGACAATGAACATAGTAGTTGTTGTTGTTGATTGCCGTCGAGTAGAACATGACTCATAGCAACCCTATGAACAAAAGACCTGAAGCCTTTTTATAACTATCGTTTCTCAAAGTTCATAGAGTTTCCACAGGTGTGTTGTTTAAGAAGTGGATATCACTCCTGCTTCCAAACCTGTCTTAAACTGGGAGCTCCACCAAACACTGTACACCTTCAGTAAAAGTTATGCCATTTGACACCCTAATGACACAAAGTTCAGCAACCAGCAACCCCAGGTTACTTCAGTACAGCATATTGACAGAAGAGTGCTATACCGCTCAGAAAAATGTTCCTCCAAAATATAGTAAGAACCAACTTTTATATACAAAAGCCCTTCTTGGAGTCTTGTTGACTCTAAACAAACGGCTTCAATAAAAAACAACCAATAGGATGTTGTTGTCCTTGTGTGCCATTGAGTTGCCTGCAACATACAGCATCCCTGAACCCTTTCTTCTCTATCCTGAGGTAGTCTCACTAATTCTGACACACCAAATCCCATTGCCCCAGTTACTGTGTCAATCCATCTCATCCAGGGTCTTCCTCTCCTGCACTTTCTGTCCACTCTCCTTAGCACTAATGTCCTTCTTCAAGGACCAATATCTCCTGGCCACATGCCCAAAGTAAGATAGGCAGAGCTTCAAAATCCTAGCCTCCAAGGAGAGACTTGGTTTCACCCTCTCTATAGACTGGTTTGTTTTCTTGGCAGTCCGTGGTATGTTCAACACTTCTCCAGCACCACAACTTGAAGGCATTGATTCTTCTACTGTCATTCTTAGTCCTTGTCCAGCTCTCTGAACATAACGAGTAATTGTAAAGACCATGGCCTGGATTAGTTGCACCTTTGTCTCTAGACTGACATCATTAACCACTGTGTAGAGGTCCCTGACAGCAGATTTTCCAAATCCAATTTGTCTTTTGTTTCCTAAGTGCTGGTGTTAAGAGTGTTGATTGTGGAGCCGAGCAAGTTGTTATTATTAACAACCTCAATCTCTTCTCTATCTATAATGGTGCTGTCAATTGACCAAATGTTGAGAATCTTTGTCTTCTTGATGTTGAGCTTCAATTCATATTGAAGACTATAGTTCTTGATCTTCAGCAGCAAGCACTTCAGGTCTTCTTCAGTTTCAGCAAGGAAGCTTGCGTCATCTACATATTGTAGGTTGTCGATGAGTCTTCCTCCAATCTTGTAGCCACATTCCTCCTCATAAAGCCCTGCTTCCCAAATTATTTGTTCAGCCTATAAACTGAAAAAGTATGGGGAAAGGATGTATCCCTGATGCACCCCTTTCCTGATTTTGAAGTATGCAGTGTTTTTTTGCTCTCTGCTGAAAAATGAGTCCTGGTCCAAGTATAGTTTTCACACAAGCACCATCAAGTGTTCAGGGATTCCCATTTTCCTCAAGGTTAGCCATAATTTGTTGTGATCTATACAATCAAACAGCTTTGAATAGTCAATGAAACACAGATATTCTTCTGGTACTCTCTGCTTTCTGCCAAAATCCATTTGACATCAGCAACAATGTCTCTAGTGCCACAACTGACCTCCTTGTATTTCAGGTAGTTCTCTGCCAGTGTACTTGCTCTAGTAATTTATGGATAATCTTCAGCAGGATTTTTCTAGTGTTTGATATTAGAGATATTGTTCAATAATTTCCACACTCTGTCAGCCCCCCTCCCCCCCTTTTTTAATGAGAATAAATATGGATCTCTTCCAGTCAGTTGGCCAAATAGTTGTCCTTCAGATTTCTTGGCACAACTGGGTAAGCACATCTACTGAAGGATTTGTTTGCTGAAATATGTCAACTGACATTCCATAAATTCCTGGGACTTTATTTTTTGCCAAGTCCTTCAGAACATCCTTAACTTCCTCCTTTATCACCATTGCCTCTTGCTCATATGTTGTTTCTTGAAATTCTTCTGTGTCAGCCAATTCTTTATGATACAGTGACTCTGTATACTCCTTTAACCTTCTTTTAATGCTTCCTGAATCAGTCAATATTCTGTCCATAGCATACTTAAACATTGCAAATCACAGCTTGAATTTGTTCTTTAGTTCCTTCAGCTTAAGAAATGCTGAGCACGCTTGGCCTTTTTTCTTTTCCGACTCCAGGTCCTTGCACATTTCATTATAATATTCTGCCTTGTACTTCCGAGCTGCTCTTTTGCCCTTCTATTCAGCTCCTTAACTTTTTTATTTCTTCCCTTTGCTTTGACTTCTCAGTGCTTTAGTGTAATATTCAGGGTCTCTTCACACATCCATTTTGGTCTTTTCTTCTTCTTCTTCTTCCCTCTTAGTAAGGACTTTTTACGTTCCTCATGAACGATATTTTGCTGTCTTCCCACAGCTTATCTGGACTTCATTCATTAGTGTTCAAAGCTTCAAACCTATTCCTGAGTTGGTTTTTAAATTCATGGGGTGATAGACACAAGATCAAATTTTTATTCCTGTGGATATGACTTAACCTTCTTTAGCTTTAACTTGAACTTGCATATGAGCAGTTGATGGTCTGTTCCACAATCGGCACCTGGCCTAGTTTTCACTGCTGATATTGAACTTCTCCAAGAATTCCTTCCACAAATGTAATCAATCCTGTGAATCCCATCAGATGAAATCCACGTGTATAGCCTGTGTTTTCTTTTTCTTTTAAAAGGTATTTGCTATCAATAAATCATTGATTATACAGAATTCTATTATTCTATCCCCAGCCTCATTTCTGTAACCAAGTCTATATATCTGACTACTGATCCTTCTTCCTGGTTCCCAACTTCTTACACTTCAGTTACCCATTATTATTAATGTGTCTTGGTTACATGTTCGATCAATTTCTGACTGCAACTGTTGATAGAAATCATTTCTTTCCTCCTCTTTGGCTCTAGTTGTAGGTGCATAAATCTGAAGGATAGTGGCACTAACAGGTCTTCCTTGTATGCTTATAAATATTATCCTGTCACTCACTGTACTGTATTTCAAGATGGATCTAGAAATGGCCTTTTTAATTATGAAATTGACCCTATTTTTTCTTCACCTTTTCATCTCCAGCATAGTTAATCATATGATCATGGAACTCAAAATATTCCATGCCAATCCATCTCATTTTGCTAATACCCAATAAGTCAATACTTATGCATCCATTTTTTTCCAGTAGTATAAAGTTAGTTGAGACAAAGAATAAACTACAGTTCTGTGAAGGGTCAGAATCTGACATTACCTGGTTTATATAATGCAAGCCAACTAAAAACCACAGACCAAGAAAAAAGTAGGAAATAATCCTTCACCAGCTGGTGACAGTGCTTGCTAACAATCTGTCCAGCTGGAAACAAGCAATACCAAGAAGTAGCCAAGTTTCTGGAGACTTTAGGCCTTTATAACAAAGACAGAGAAAGGAGGCCCCTCTCTCAGTTTCTCAAGTGGCTTCACTCTTGTCACTTCAAGAGTGTTTTTCCTTATCACTAGTTTTCACCTGTGTTTGTATATGTGCATGATAAATTATTTTTCTGTTGATTAGCCAAACCTCAAATATCTTGAGATTTTAATAGGGTATCTATGCTTTAATAAATTTTCTATCCCTCACTTGTTAATTGTTGCAGGCTGTGTCCACTCATTTGCTCCATTTTGATCCCCTTGCCTGCTCCCTCTTCACCCTGGGAGCTATCTGGGACTCCTTGCAGCCAGTGAAGGGATCATTGGGACTATCAGCTTTAAGCTGCTTCAGTGTCCACACTCAAGGGATCTTCATTGAAAGTTGGAGCTACAATCTTAAAAGATAATTACCTTCAAGTTGGAACCAACCCATAGCTGACCCTTCTTAACAGGAACTGTAGTATATTCTTTGCCATAGCTGAACTCATAGTGGCTGTTTAAGGCTGTAAATCACATGAGAGGTGATTGTCCATCTTTTTCCTGTAGAGCAGCTGGTGGATTCGAACCTCCTGCCTTTGAGATGGCACTGAAACTTCTTCTCACTAGGCCTCAAGAGTTTCCCTAAAGATAATTAGTAGACTATACTGAGCTTTCTATTTCTAAGGGAAATTCTTCAGAGAATCTTCCATTTTGTAAAGAAAAAGTAGGAACATTGATACAAAGGACATTTTTCTTTTGAAATTTCATACAACACGTAGGTCCAGCACAGACACAATGAAGGGTCCAAAGTCAGAATATTATTAAACCTCTAAATATTATATGCCAACATATGTTAATTAAGGCATTTCTTGTACTAGCTCCTAAAATCTAAATGAAAATCAAGCATGATTTCTACAGTATAACTGATTCTTGATTAGAAGAATAGAAAAATTATTTTTTGCCTGAGATTAAAACATTTAGCCTCAGCTTTGACTCCTTGAGATACTATTAGGAGAAATTAACTAGTACTCTTAACTTTAGATAACAAATTAATAATGCTAATTAGGAATAAAATATCATTTTAAAATATTGTACAGGAAAAGTTGAATGGCCAGTACAAATGTACCTAGATTTTTGGAGCAAAAATGTTTTATTCCATGTTTCTTGCCTTCTAACAATATATTTTTTGAACACTTATTGTTTTCAAGGCAACGTGTTAGGCACATACATAATACTCATGTGCCTGCCATCAGTGCATGTAGGAAGTTAGGAGGGGGAAAGTATGGTTAATTAAAAGTTCATCTGTAAATAAGTTTGAGGGGGGAAATATTGAGATGGGCCCTGAGGAAGAGTAAATATACAAAAATTCCAAGAATACATTTCAAAGAAGATACGAGATTCAGAGGTAGCAAAGAGAACATCTGGTATTTAAGAAAAAAATTAGGGGGACAAGGTTGACTATTATGCTGTTATTGTTGCTGTTAGGTGTCAACAAGTATGACTTAGCAACCCTATGAACAACAGATCTGGACCCTGTCCTATCCTGTGTGAACTTCACAATCTCTGATACACTCAAGCCCATTGCTGCAGTTCCTGGGTCAATCCACCTGACCGAGGATCTCCTGAGTAAAGAGAAATCATCAGCTCTATCTGAGATTGGAATCAGGAAGGGAAGCAGCCCCTCAGATGACAGAAGCAGCTCTGTGCTTTAGAAAGCTATTTTACTGATGAAGGATTACAAAAGGGAGACAGCAGACAGAGAGAACAGTTAGATGTCCATTTCACCTACAGATGTGCAGAAATGACCTTTGAATTGGGATCCTGGCTCCCAGAGCAATGGAAATCAAGGACAAGATACCAAAAGATTGCTTAACTCAAAGCCTTAGCAAGAGAAAGAGGTTGTCAAAGCATAAGATTTTTTTTAAATTTAAGCTAGAATTGAAGAGATATATGTGACCTTATGTAAGTAATCTACAGTCACTGCAGAAAAATTGTTGTTGTTGTTGTTATGTGTCGTCTAGTCACTTGCGACTCTTAGCCACCCTATGTACAACAGTCCTAAACCCTGCTCTCTCATGTGCCTGTCTCACTGTTTTCAACACACTGACCCTGATTACCCCAGTCACTGAATCAATTCACCTCATAGAGGGTCTTCCCCTCCTGCACTGTCCCTTCAGCCTCCCAAGCATGACATCCCTCTCTAAGGACTGATCCCTCTTTGCAACATGTCCAAAGTATGTCAGACCAAGCCTCAGAATCCTTGCCTCCAGGGAGAATCTGCTTTAACTCTCTCTAGGATAAAGCTGTTCATTTTCTTAGCAGAAAGCTGTTCATTTTCTGGTACGTACATTCAGTACTCTTCTCCAGCACCACAGTTCAAAGGCAACAATTCTCCTTCTATTCTCCCTAGTCATTGTCCAGATTTCTGACACATCACAAGTTATTGCAAAGACTATGGTTTGTATCAGACACACCTTAGTCTCCAGAGTGACACCATTTCTCTTCAGTACTTTAGAGAGGTCCCTAACAGCAGACTTTCCCATCACAATACGTCTTTTAATTTCCTGGATGCCGTTGCCAAGAGTGTTGACTGTGGAACCAAGCAAACTAAAGCTGTGAACAATCTCAATCTCTTCACCATCCATCCTGATGCTGTCAATTGATCCAGTGGTGAGAATCTTTGTCTTCTTGACATTGAGCCTCAATCCATGTTGAAGGTTGCAGTCCCTGATTCTTAGCAGCAAGCACTTCAGGTCAGAAAAATCAGACAATGAAAACTTAAAAAGTAATTTTAAAAAATATCTCCAATCCCAAAACACAAAGATAGTTAATATGAATCTTTCTGATCCACCTTGAGTTGATTTTTATGTTTGGTGTGATATGTGGATCCTGTTTCAGCTTTCTGCAGGTGGAAGTCCAGTTTTGCCAGCACCATTTGTTGAAGAGGTTATGTCCCAATGAGATAGCTTTGATTTCCTTGTCAAATATCAGTTGACCATAGATAGCTGGGTGTATTTCTGGGTTCTCAATTCTGTTCCATTGGTCTATGTTCCTATAACTTGTATCAGTACCGTACTGTTTTGGTCACACCATACACAAAAAAATCAACTCAAGGTGTATCAGAGATCTGGGAATAAAGCCCCAAACCATAATGTTCTTAAGAGACAAACTGGGATCAAGCTTAGGAGTGCTAGTTACTCTATGGTATAAAGAGACTGCCAAATACAACGAGAAATGCACGATCTGAAGAGGATAAAATTGATGCATGGGACCATCTAAAGATTAAATCCATGTGTGCATCAAAAATTTTTACAGCAGGGTGAAATAAAACCTACAGACTATGAAGGGAACTTACATTTGGTAATACCATCTCAGACAAGACTGTCTGTAAACAAAAGTTTACAGAATACTCCTGGGCCTCCACAAGATAAAGACTGGTAGCCCAATTACAAAATGGGCAAAAGACATGGAAAGAATTTTCACAGAGGAAGATACTTGAATGGCCAACAGACACATGAAGAAATGCTCCAAAACACTGGCAATTAGAGAGATGCAAACCAAAATCACAATGAGGTACCATCTCATGAGTGGCAAAGTTTTACAGGACAGCAAATAATAAATATTGGAGAGGATGTGGCAAGAAAGGGACTCTTATACATTGTTGGTGGGATTGTATAAGGGTACAATCATTTCAGAAGACTGTTTGGAGCATCCTCAAAAAGCTGGACATAGAGATTCCATATGAACCAGCTTGGAATATACCCTGATAAAATGAAAACTGAGGCACAAACGGAGATTCGTACACCAGTGTTCATAGCAGCATTATTCACCATCACAAGAACATGGAAACGGTCCAAATGTCCAACCACAAACAAATGGACTGAGAAATTATGGTACATTCACACAATGAAAATACTATGCAGCATACAAGAGCAATGATTTTTTAAATTATTATGTAACTTGAGATGGACTGTAGAGCATTATGTTGAGTGAATTAACTCAGTCCCACCAGGATAAATATTGTATAAAACCATTATTGTAGAATAAGTGTAGAATAAGTATAAGGACCTAAGAGGAGTGGGAGAGGTTAGAAGAAGAGGGATGAGGACATGCAAGGGGAGGAAGGATTTATCATGGGTTTATGCAATTTGATGGGTGTGGGGGTGAGAGAAATTGAAAGAATTTGTTCTTGAAAATAATGTATTCGAATTTTTAAAAATAAACTAGTAGAAAATTTTTAAAAAAT
>NW_006399927.1:147920-148483 GCF_000299155.1 Elephantulus edwardii
GAGTGCAGGTCTTTCCACTGGATTATGTGGAATCTAGTGAGAAGCTGTGGCCAAGAGCCTGCCCTTGACCTTCCAGGGTAGAGAACTGAATGGCTTCCAAAGGACAAGTTGGACTAGCCGTGGGCTTACTGAAATGTGGACAAGGATTTGACACAAAAGACCGGCTGGAGGAATTAAGTGTGACCGTACCAAGATACACTTCTTTGTTTAGACCTCAAACTTGATGCCTCATTCTCGCAAAAGAGCTGTCCCAAGTTTTTCCATCTCACAGCTTTTACATATGAACCTCTACGTCCCTCACACAACCCATTCCCTACATGCAGTGATTCAGGGTTAAAAGAACCTTCTTCCTGCACCTCTAGCTTTGCTAACAGAGAAAAGAAACCTCAGCCGACTCTGAACAAGGACTTAACCCTGTACCCTGATCTCCTGCCCCTCAGAGTCCTGTCTAATCCACACGCTGAACATTTCACACAGCCTTTGGCAACTCTGCTTCATGACAGGGTTTGTGAGGTCAGTGACTGGCACCACATGACCAATATGGACAACTTTCCAGAAATACA
>NW_006399927.1:152863-163757 GCF_000299155.1 Elephantulus edwardii
AACAACAACAACAACATGTTTGTTATTTGTATTATTGTTTCAATGACTACACATAAGCATTCCAGTATCAAAGTAACAAAATTGATGTACTCTATTCCTCATTTTAAAATATTCAACCTGCTTAAATCTTTTAGCTTTTGAACCTCAAATGACTGCATTATGACACGTATTGACTTTCCTTCTAGACTAACAAAGATGCCAGGTGGATCTAGACACACTCCTTTCGTGTGATAGTTTGCAATAGCTGCCCATCTGAGTATCAACTGAGCTGCATAAAATCCAAGGGTAGAAGATCCTGCCATGCACTTTCCACAGCTGAAGAAAACAACTTCATTCAAATTCATGCCTGTAGTAGATGGTAAACCCAGGTTCCCACCCCAAGTGTTCTTATTCCAAATCTTTTTCTCCACCATAGCCTCTGTTTTAAAATGTAATTGAAGATAAAGAACCAATAAACTTTCATTTGCATTCATCTTGGCAACTGTAATGAAAGGAGATGGGGAAAGTTTGGGAAATCAATGCAGACAATGTTCTTAAATCTATTATTCATTCAAGTGGATTTTCTGAACACACACCTTCAGTATAAGTGATTTGAATGGGAAAATGATTTAGTTACAGCATTAGACAAAGACTCAGAAACTGACTTATCTATAGATTGTTGTGATTAAATAGTTCAGAATGAATTAAAACTTTGTAATATTGCTTTATTCATGTTTAAGAGATAAAAGTTGGAGTTTGCCACCTATAATATCCAGTCATTTAAGACACAGAAAGTTATAAGGATTACTCATTTCTATATCATCCCTTTGAAATTGGCTAGCTAAACAAAAACATGTCTGACACAAGAGAAAAAAGGAAATCTTATTTTATTAGCTGATCTTTGTAAAACAAGCTCTTGAAAATAAAACATATCATATCAGAATGTGGGGAAGAAATAATTCCAGCCTCAGAATCAAGTATTATCAGATAAAGGAACAGCAATATATTTTTGCATGGCTAATAAACAGATAAAAAACCTGCAAACCTAAGGATATTTGGATGCCAAATCTAACTTTAATTTACAAATATCCTATCTGGTCATACCATCTCTCAAGCAAGAAAACTTTATTATTATTATTTATAGTCCTGCTTTTTCAGCAAGTAACACTGTATCATCAACCTTGGACATGACCCTGATTTTCTTTGTTATATTTAGACTTTCTAAAAATTTGTTTCCCTAAATCTTTAAATAGTAGAGAATAAAAGACATTCTTCTGTTAAAGCTTTAAAGTAGAAACAAATATGATGTTTGCCATAATGCACACTGTATCCTAGTCATACGGTTTTTCAACTATGATTTAAAATATTCCACCTTAGTAGCCTGTTGCCTATAATTTTATAATGATTTTATTTTTCAGTTAAAGTCATAAAGCTGTGTTGTTATTGGTTAGGTAAGCTGAGTGACACTTTGTAAATTACCTGTATTTTTGACACCTAACCGCAAAAGGAACACATTCAGCTGAAGACCATTGGGTCAACAGTTCAAACCCATCAGCTGCAGTTTATTCCATAAAGTTTTACAGCTTTGGAGATCCTATAGTGTAGTTCTACTCAGCCCTCCAGGACTACAATGAGTCACAATTGTGTTTGGTAACCACAAAAGAAAAAACAAGATACTTGAAGGAGGAAGTACTTTATACTTTACCTAAAAGAGGTGCTCAGTGAAAGATTTCCTCATCCTCTAAGAGTTCTGTTTATATTGGCTTGAAATATTGGCTCAGGATACAGCAGGGTTCAGAGCTCTTGTGTGGAGTGTTGTGATGAGTAGGAGTCAATGTGGTATCCGGCTATATGAAAAAATTACTTTTTATTTAAAAAACAAAACAAAACAAAATTCAACAAAAACCCAACAACTCACTGCTATTGAGTTCATCTGACTCATAGCAACATTCCCTGGGGTTCTTTGCAGCAGCTGATGGACCTTTTAGTTAGCAGCCTAGTACTTAGTGTGTAGTGCAAACTATTCTATCACTCATGTAGATTTGGTTCTGACTCACAGGGACTCCTCTAAGCCGTTGGGTTTCTAGGTTTGTAATTCATAGTAGGAGTAGACTTCCCAGCTTCCTTCCTACCCACAGAGGCTAGCAGATTCAAATTGCTGGACCACTGTTAGGTTCACAGCACAACTCACTTAGGACTAGGCTATCAGAATTCCCTTCAATAGGTCATAAGCACAATTCCTCAAGGATCTGTAATTAAGATTGTTGTATGCCATTGAGTTGGAACTGACTCACAGCTGACCCTTCAGAGAGTCTTCAGAGGCTATATATCACAAGGGAGGAGATTGTTCATCTTTCTTCCACACAGCCACTGGTGGATTCACACTGCCTGCCTTTGAGATAGCAGCAAAACTCACTACCGCTAAGCCAACACAATTCCCCTTAATACTTCTAATGGCATCTAATTTCACCTAAGAAAATATAACAACACTACTGACTATGACCTGCAAGACCATTCATTACTTACAACTTAAGTGCTTTATTTTCCTGTACTTTGTCTCTTCATTTCTTCCTCCTCGCCCTTTTCCCCTTCCATTGCTTGTCCACCTCTCTATCTTCCTTCTTTCCTTCCTGCCTGGTCATTCTGAGCCATGTTATCTTTGCACAGCCACTTTTCCCTGTTGGCATGCTCTTTCTCAGGTATTTGCATACTGACTCGTCATGTCATTTAAATTTCAACTAAAATGTCTCTTCTTCATAGAGAACTTCTTTTAATACTGAGTTTAAAAGATAATCTACACCACTATCTATCACATCAACTTGTTTCAGATGTCAAACATTTTATGCTTCTGAAATTTTTGTGCTCATGTGTTTTTTTTACTTATTACATGACTTGCAAAGGCATATTTTAGCATCTAATGTCTCCTATCAAGTACACTTAAAATATAGCTTTCTATTTGGCTGTTACCTGTAAGTCCAGCCAAGCAAAAAAAAAAAGGGGGGGGGGAAGAAAAATGAAATGAACAATTTAGGAAGTGAACAGAAGTGTAGTTTAAGGACAATATTTAGCACCCAATACATCCAAATACTTAATTTCCAAGAGATCCAGTATTTTTGTAATCTGAGGCAAGCAATTCTGGCCTAACATTTATTGAACATCTAATGTTTTCAAGGCAACATGGTAGGGACATACTTAATACTTGGTTATTTACCACCAGTACAGAGGTTGGAGGTTGGAGGGAAAGAGTGTGGTTAATGAAAAGTTCATCCATAAGTCATAGATAGAGGGGAAAAGAATATTTGAGCATTTGAGTATTGACATAGACCCTTGTTGTAATGGTGGTGTACCATTGAGTCGGAACCAACCCATAGCTGACACTCCAGCAGGTTTTCAAAAGCAGTTAATCATGTGGAAAGAGATTGCCCATCCTTTCCCACTGAGTATCTGGTGGTTTTGAACCATGTGTATGCAGGATTTCCGTGCTGCTGAGATAGCCCCTAAGGAATAGTAAATACACAAACATTGTATTTTAGGGGACACCTCTGTTCACTTTACCTGAAATATTTAAGTAATAGAAGCAGATCCTACGGTTTACTTATTTGAACCCATTTTACAACAACTAATTATCTAATTTAAAGTATCAAAGAGTAAGTATATTATTTCAAAGACTAAGGCATATCCTGAAGACTCGCGATTCAAGGCAAGAAGAAATATGAACAATCTCCTCCCATGCAATTAACTACCTTTGAAAATTTGCCAGAGGGTCAGCTATGGGACAGTTCAGCCTCTACAGTATGCAACAACAAGGTACACCTTACAGAAGTTATGGAATTTTCAATTTGCCAAAGATAGAAAGATTCAATAAGACGGATTGACACCGTGACTATAACAAAGAGCTTGAGTATGGCAGAGATTGTAAGGATAGAGCAACGTTTGTCTGTGTTGTTCTTGGGGCCAATGTAGTCAGAGTTGACTTAGCTATACCTAACAAGAAGAACAACTATCCAGAACCGAGCAAGATAATTTGTCCATTTTTTAAAAAAATTTACAATTTCAAATTTGACCACTATTTGTTGTTTTTATGTGCCACTGATTCACTCGCAATCCATAGCAACTCTATGCACAGCAGCTCTGAAGCTTGCCCTGTCCTGAGCCAGTCTCACCAATTCTGACACACCAACCCCCATTGCCCGGTTATCATATCAAACCATCTCATCCAGGATCTTCCTTTCCTGCTCTGTACCTCCACCCTTCCAATCAGGATGTCCTTCTCCAAGGACTAGTCTCTCCTGGTCACTTGCCCAAAGTATGTGAGATGATGTTTCAAATCCTTGCCTCCAAGGAGAAACTTGGTTACACCCTCTCCAAGACAGACTTCTTTTCTTGGTGGTTCATGGTATGTTCAAGACTCTTCTCCAGCACCAACTCAAAGTTATCAATTCTTCTACATCCTTAGTCATTGTCCAGCTCTTTGATGTATAGCAAGTAATTGAAAAGACCATCGCCTGGATTAGGCACACCTTAGTCTAGAGACTGAAATGATTGTTAACAATTACAGCTTGCTCTGCTCCACAATCAATCGTTGCTCCTCAGTACTCTAGAGAGATCTCTGATAGTAGATTTTTCCAGTGTAATTAATCTTTTTTATTTCCTGACTGCTGGTGCCAAGAGCATTGATTGTGGAGCAGAGCAAGCTATAATTGTTAACAATCTCAATCTCTTCTTCATCCATCATGGTGGTGCCAATTGGTCCAGTGATAAGAATCTTTGTCTTCTTGATTTTGAGCTTCAATTCGTATTGAAAACTACAGTCCTTGACCTTCTGCAGCAAGCCCGTAAGGTCCTCCTCATTTTCAGCAAGTAAGGTTGTATCATCTGCATAATGCAGGTTGTTGATGAGTCTTCCTCAAATCCTGATGCCACGTTCCTCCTCATAAAGCCCAGCTTCCCAAATGGTCTGTTCTGCATATAGATTAAAAATATATGGAGACAGAATGCCTCTCTGATGCACTTCTTTCCTGATTTTGAATCATGCAGTGTTTCATTTCTCTGTTCTGAAGAGTGCTTACTGGTCCAAGAATAGGTTTTGTATAAGCACAAAAAAACGAGTGTTCTGCGATTCTCATTTTCCTCAAGGTTAACCACAATCCGTTGTGAGCCACACAGTCAAATGCCTTTGCATAGTCAATAAAATAGAGATAGACATTCCTCTGGTACTCTGCTTTCTGTCAAGATCCACCTGACATTGGTGATAATATATCTAGTCCAAGACCTCTTCCGAATCCAGCTTGTACATTTGGTAGTTCTCTGTCAATGATTCCCATTATTTCTGGATAATCTTCAGCAGGATTTTGCTAGTGTGTAATATTAGTGATATTGCTCAATAATTTCCACACTCTGACTGGTGACTTTTTTTTGGAATGGGAATAAATATGCATCTCTTCCAGTCAGTTGGCCAGGTAGTTGTCCTTCAGATTTCTTGGCACAATCTGGCAAGCACATCCAGGGCAAGATCTGTTGAAATATGTCAGTTGGTATTCCATCAATTCCTGGGGCCTGTGCTGCAAACGCTGGGGCTCCATACACAGCCAGAGTCTGGGTTTTCACCTTTTGCCCTCTTAACTCAGTGTTGGAACCCCACGGATTTGCACTAGACAGGACCGGAGGCCACCTTCTAATCTTCTTGATCAGGTAACATCTATTCCCTCAGAACAACAAATAAACAACACCAGCATACCAGATCTAAAGGAAATTATTGCAAATCTTTCCCTGAAGCTGATAAATTTCATTTGGATTTATAGCCTCCTAAGGGTGAGACAGGCATTAGTGTGAAATACCAGTATCATTGAGTGTTGCAAGACATCACAGAAATGACTTGTGGCCTAAGCTATCATATCAAGGGGGGTGGCTGGGGAAGGGAGGTACTGGACCAGGTAGGCAGGCATGCAAGGAATGCTGTTGTAGCGGGGAAAGATAAGAGATAAGACACATGTGCTTGGATTGGGGGACAATAAATATATTTGTTAATTCTGTAACAGAAGTGTCTTTCATTTGTTCCTTTTCAGTAAAATGCTTGTCTGTAAGTTATAAAACTAAGCATCCAAATTAAGACAGACTAGGAAGAAGGATTGGCCATACACTTCCAAAATATATTAGGCATTGGAAAACTTGATGTACAGTAGAGTACACTTGAATAGATTAACAGATATGACAACTGAGACTGAACTCTCAAATTAGGAAACACAAAGAAAGAGAAACAGTTGTAAACAACACAAACTACCTGAGTTATATGCTTGAATATAAATTTTGTTTCTTTCCTTTTAAAACAGGGCTCAGGGAAAAAAATCTATGAAACATTGCAGTAGAACGTCTTGCTAAAGAATAATATATTCCAAAATAATCAATCAACAAACACTGGTTATGCTGCTGTAACAATGGTCATAATTCAAGTAAGAATCTATAACAGAGAAAATGAGCCAGATTACACAAGATTTAGTAATCATGAGTAAGAACCTGACTCTGAGAAAATGGGGGGTGGGGGAGAACCATTACAACTCAGAAATGGTATTCTTAGCTTTGCCTTCTAAAAATACCACTGTAGCCACAGTAGATAATAGAAGTAGGAAGAGTAGATGGGTGGGAAGCAGGCTCACAGTTGCTGAGACAGGAAGTTACGGAAGTGACTGTGAATGAGAAAGAGAAAAATTTGGCAACGTAATGAAAACCAGAACTGTCAAGACTGCCAGGTAAACTGATTGTTGGAGCAAGGGTGATGTCCAGAACTGAAGTCAAGTCTCTAGATAAATGATCATGCTTTCACTCAGTGGAAAGATAAAGATTTTACTCCATCTGGTGTGAGTATGCACATGGATGCTTAAAATGACCATATTTGAAAAAGTGCTTTAACCTAAGTTGCTCCTTGGAGGAAGGGATTTTGAGATTCCATCTCACATACGTTGAGTGTGTAGCCAGGAGGGACCAGACTTTGATGAAGGATATCACAGTTGGAAGGGTCGAGGGATAGTGCCAGAGAGGAAGACCCCAGATGAGGTGGATTGACACAATAACTGGGATTATGAAGGTAGATGTGGCAGAGACAATAAAATTGGTTCAGCATAGAACAGGATTCATAGCTATTCTTGTGTATAGGGTCACTATGAGTCATATTTGATTTGATGGCACACAGCAACAAAGCAGTAGAGTTTCTTAAATTTTTATTAACTGACTTGGCAACCCTACACCCACACACAATGGGGCAAAACTTTACTGGGTCCTGTGTCATTTCATAAGTGGTTGTAGATCAGTCCTTTGTGGTCCACAGAGTTTTAATTGCCTGGTTTTTTGAGATGTAGCCTACCAGATCTTTCTTCCTAGTCCATTTTGGTCTGAAAGCTCTCCTGAAACCTACAGAACAAGCCTCCACAGACAGCCGTGGGTGCTGACACACAAGGTGAACTGACTGGAAAGGAAAATGAAACTCAGGGCTCATGCACAGAAAACACAAATTCTACCAATAAGTTGACTTCTATTGTATTTTTCTATTAGGTTCTGGAAGCATAGTCAACAGTAATAAATCGTCATGTTTAGAGTTTATTTCAAAGGCACAATAGCCTGAAGACTTTGGGGAGGGAGGAAAACATAAGGTTCAAGTTAAATTTTGTGGCACCTCATGTTCTCAAAGCAGAACTTATTTATTTTTTGCTTTTTTATTATTTTTCATTCACTCATTTATGTGCATTTCATTTTACAATGTCAACTACAATTGCAAAATGCCCTATTTACAACATCCTATGGAAATTTTAGCTTTCTTTACAGGAGAAGAGATCCCATATTTCTCAGAGAGGCTGCTGGCAGATTTGAACTTCTGATCTTCAGAGAGCGGTACAACATGCTATGCCCCCAAATTTCCTGAAGTTTGTTGTTGATTACTGTCAAGTTGGAACTGACTTATAGCTGAGATTTCATTGGGTTTTCAAAGGCAGTTAATTGTCCAGGAGGAGATTGCTCATCTTTCTCCCATGGAGCAGCTTGTGGATTCAAACTGCGTGTATTTGGGATTGCAGCATAACTTCTCACCACTAGGCTGCCAAAGCTCCTATACAGATTTCAAGATCAAGAAGACAGAGATCATCAACACAGGCCCAATAGTCAACATTGTGAATGTTGTAGTTGCTGTTATGTGCCATCGTGTTGCCTGTGACTCAAAGCAACCCATGCACAATAACTCTGAGCCTTGTCCTATCCTGAGCCAGTCTCACTGTCTCCTACAAACTTAACCCTATGACTCTAGTTTCTATATCAATTCATCTTCTCTAGAGTGTTCCTCTGGAGAAAAGATTGAGACTGTCAATTATTTCACCTTACTTGGATAAAAAGTTAACATTCTTGGTACCGACAGGACATTAGGAGATGTATTGCATTGGCAAGCCTGCTGCCAGGGACTTCTCTAAAATGCTGCAGAACAATGTTAGTTTGAAAATGAAGGTGTGTCTGGTATATGCCATAATATTTTCAATTACCTGCTGTGCATCAGAAAGCTGGGCAGTAAATAAGGATTACAGAAGAAGAATTGATGTCTTTGAGTTGTGGTGTTGGAGAATCGTGCTGGATATCCCATGGAATGCCAAAAGAATAAACAGATAACTCTTGGGAAGAGTGCAGATAGGGTGTTCCTGTTTCCAAAGATGGCAAAACTTTGTCTTTCATACTTTGGCTATGTCACTAGGTGAGGCTATTCCTTGGAAGGTGACATAATACTTGGAATGATGGAGAGTCAGCAAAGGGGAGAAAGGTCATCAGTGAGATTAATTGACACTGAGACTTAAGAAATAGTATCTAGTGTCTCAGAGATGATGAAGATGGCACAGAATAAAGCAGGGTTCAGGATGGCTGTTCATAGGGTTGCTGTGCGTCATACTCAACTCAATGGCACTTAGCAACAACAACAGCAACATGGAAACTCTGCTATAGTCTTCCTTTCTCTTCACCTTACCTGTGCACTTGTTAATCTCTGCTTTGTCTCCCTCCCCTCCATCTCTGCCTGTCAACCCTGCAGCATCATTTCTATTTGAGTGTAAACCTTTCTTTAGTCTTTTCCCCCTCCTTCTCCTCAGGTATTTGATTTGTTATGCATGGCCTGTTCCAGATTCTTAACTGCAATATACATATTGTCTGATAATCAACTCATTTCAGATTGAGCTTCTTGCCCCCTATTCCAGTACAGTGTTCATAATCTATCCATTTTATTCCTGTGCCGCTTCCTTCAGCCATACTATTTTTATAGCAGTGATCTTATACAGTATTTGCCCTCTTGTAACTTAGTAAAAATTTCACTCAATATGATGTTCTTTAGATTCATCTATGTTGTGTAGTGCTTCATGAATTCTACATTGTTTTTTAATGCTGCATAATGTTCCACTGTGTGGAAGTACCACAGCATCTCTACCTACTTGTTTGTTGCTGGGCACTTGGGTTATTTCTATCTCCTTGCTATTGTGAATAATGCCACAATAAGCACAGGTGTGCATACATCTATAAATGTCTTAGTATTTATTTCTTGATGGAATATTCTTAGTAATGGAATAGCTGGATCATGTCATGTTTATATTTTCAAATTTTTGAGGAAGCAACTGACTGTATTTCATAGTTGCTATATCATTTTACAGTGCCATTAACAGTGCATAAAAGTTCAGATATTTCTGCAACCTCTCCAGCATTTGTTGTTTACTATGCTGTTAAACTTTGCTATTGTTGCTGGAGTGAGATGATGTTCCATCTTTATTTTTATTTGCATTTCTCTAATAGGTAATCAGTGAGTTCTGGTGGCTTAGTGGTAAGGAGTTGTGCTCCTAACCCAAACAGGAGAAAGAGGGGCAATCTCCTCCCATGCAATTTATTGCCTCTGAAAAACCACTGAAGAAACAGCTATAAGTCTGTTCCAGCTCCATGTTACACAGCAGACTATAAATAGGCAGTGAGGCAGCTCTAGTGGTTTAGTGATAAGGAATAACATTGCTGATCCAAAAGTAAGCAGTTTGAATCCATCAGCTGCTCTGTGGGAGAAAATGAGCAATCCCCTCTTGTGCAATTTATAACCTCTGAAAACTCTCTGGAGGGCTAAGAATAAGTTCTGGCTTAAGGACATGTAACAACAACAGTAAATTTTTAGTGAGATCTGGCGGCTTAGTAGAAATAGTCCTCAATCCTAATGCACGTGCTTGAGAGAAAGATAATCTCCTCGTGTGACTTAAAGCCTCTGAAACCTACTGAAGAGTCAGTTACTACTCATTTCAGACTCAGAAACACCACAACAATAATAGTTAGGATGTTGAGTGTTTCTTCATGTGTTTGTTGACCATTTGCATGTCCTTTTTAGTGAACTCTTTTCATATCTTCTGTCCATTGTGCAATTGGATGGGTCATCTTTTCCTTATTGAGGTGAGGAAGTATCTTATAAATCCTATATATGAGTCTCTTATCATATGTGATGTTGCCAAATATTTTTACCCATTCTGCGGGCTTTATTTTACCTCTGTTAGAGAAGCTTCTTGACATACACAAGGATATGATTTTTAGAAGGTCCTACTCATCTCTTTTATTCTCTCCTGTTTAATAATTTTGGTTCTGTTTGAAAGTGTATTCATGTTATAGATTAGGGATCCTAAACTTACACCTATATATTTTTCCTCTGATCTTTGCTTTTTTATTTAACAACTGTGAGTAGTTTTTGTTATAAATTGTGACAGAAAGATCTTGTTTCTGTTTTCTGCAGATTGATGTTCAATTTTACTAGGGCCATTTGTTAAATAAGCTGCCATTTGTTTACTTAATAAACTTTCTTTGTCAAAGAATAGCTGATCAAGGTGGATGATTGGATTTCTCCATTCCTGAGTGTAGTTTATTTAATTGTCTGTTG
>NW_006399927.1:171741-175669 GCF_000299155.1 Elephantulus edwardii
TGTTGGGTTTCCTTGCTCTTCTTTTTCAATATGTTGGAGACGTTTGGTTAGCGAGTCAATGGTCATTTTTTCCTGCCTTTTGACGTATTTGCTCATTGCTATAAAATGTACTCTGATTACTGCTTTGACTGTTTCTCAGAGGTTTTGGTAAGTTGCATTTTTATTGTCATTTGTTTGTTGTTGTTTTTTTAATTTAGTGTGTGTGTGTGTGTGTATTTGTGTGTACCATCAAATTGGATCTGACCAGTATAGGAGGAGATTGTCCCTCCTTCTCCAGAAGAGTATTTGGTGGATTCAAACTGTGTACCTCTGAGATTGCACTGCAGCTTCTTGCCACTAAGCCACCATAGCTCCCTTGTCATTTGTTTTAAGAAACTTTTTCATTTCATTTTTTATTTCTTCTTATACCCACTCATGTTCAAGCAAGGTGTTGTTCAACTTTCAAATGTATGGGTTTTCCCCTCCTTTATCCACTTGTTATTAATTTCTTATTTTGAAGCATTGTGGTCTGAGAAGATGTGTTGTATTATTTGTGTGTTTTTGAATTCATGGATTCTTACCTTGTGACCCAAGATGTAATCTATTCTGGAGAATGTTCCATGCACATTGGAGAAGAAAGTATACTGTGCTTTTGTGGGATGCATTTGCCTATATATATCTAGGAGATGGAGTTGGTTTATTGTGTGGTTTAATTCTTGAGCATCTCTTCTGAGTTTCTTTCTGATAGTTCTATCTTTTCTTGAGAGTGGTGTATTGAAGTCTGGAACAACTATAGTAATGTTGTCTATTCCCTTTTCAGATTTGTTAATCTTTGTTTTATATATTTTTCAGGTCTATCATTTATTACGTAGATATTTGTTATTGTTATTTCTTAATATTCTAGTGATCCTTTAAGCATTACATGGTGATCTTCCTTGTCCTTTGTGATGGTTTTTGCATTGAAATTTATTTTATCAGAGGTTCTTTTCTCTGGTTGCTGTTTGCTTGATATATTTTTTCCCACCCTTTTATTTTTAGTCTTTATCTTCACTTTTCAGGTATGTCTCTTGTAGATAGGATATTGATGGATTTTGTTTTTTTATCCAATTCTCTACTCCTTTTCTCTTCAATAGTACATTTAAACCATTCACATTCAGTGTGATTATTGAGAGGTCCGGTTGTATTGCTATCATTGTGTTTAGTTCTTTACGGTGTTGTTGCTAGTTACTTTCGTCCATTCTGCCTTCTGTGACACCTCTGTAAGAAGGATGTCTCTCAGTGTTTCCTGGAATGCTGGTCTTGTTTTTACAAACTCCTTTAGGTTCTATTTCTCTGGAAATATCTTGATCTCTCCTTTATATTTGATGGACAATTTCACTGGGTGCATATTTTTGGTTAACAGTTGTGTTCTCTGAGTGGTTGATACATGTCCTTCCACTGTCTTCTTGCTTGTATGGTTTCTGCTGAGAAATTGGCACTTAGTCTTATCTGCTCTTCCATATAGGTTACTCTTTGTTTCTCCTTCGCTGTTTTCAGAATTCTCTCCTTATCTTTGGTTCTGGAAAATTTGACTATTATATGCCTTGGTGTTTTTCTTTTGGGGTCTATTCTATAAAGTGTTCTCTCAGCTTCTTGAATATATATTCTCCAATTCTTAATTTTTCTTGGGAAGTTCTTTTCTAATAAGTCTTCCACAATTTTTTTTAGTGCCTTTACTTGCTTCTTCCTGTTCTGAGATTCCAATGATGCACATGTTATTTCTCTCAATGGTGTCCCAAATTATTCTTAGGTTTTCTTCTTTTTTCTCCCTTTTTGATTCTGCTTTTTGCTCTTGTATGCCAGTGGTGACAATTCTGTCTATGTTCCATCTCTTCAACTCTGTTCATGTGTCCCTTCATCATTTTGACAGCATCTGAAATATTGGACCTCATATTTAGATCATGATTTTGTGTTTTCCCAGAGCCTCTAATGACTCATTTGTTTCATCTGCTTTATTTGGGGTTTTTTTTTGTTTTTTTTTTTAGCTTCTTGTGGTTATTGCTTGCAGTGTTCTGTAATTCTTCAAGTTTGTCTTTTACCCATTGAAAACATTCAATCACTGTTCTTTTAAAATCTGTGTCATAAAGTTCCATCAGACTTTCTGGTTTCAGGAAATCCAGTGGTATTATGTCACTTTTGGGGGGGTGACATCTTGCTTTCCCCTTGTGTAGTTTGTGAGATGTCATGTTTCTTTCATGATGGTGCTATGGTAGACTTTTTTATGCCTGAGGTGATGATAGGTTTTTGCTCTGAAATCAATGCTACAGATGAGTGCATAACAGTCATGTTGCCTGTGTTCCTCTCTCAATTTCTGAACAAAGGGAAGTGTCCGTTCACATTCTGTGACACATTCTGTTGGATAATTGTTACTGCTAAGTCTGACCAAGGTGCTCCAAATTGAAGGCAGTTAGTTGACTGGACGTTAAGAGATGGGAGGCTGAGGGGGAGGGGACAACAGGCAGGGCACGCATAAGCTAGGTGGATGTGTGCTCAGATGCCACAAATGGAGACCTCAGTCAGGCTGAAGCTATATGGTTCGCACCTGGTGAGGCTAGCTATCCAGGTGGCGTAGCTGTCCAGGTGGGCACCTGGGAAGACCTCATTCAATTAAAGCTGTCTAGGTCTAGCTTGGGAGGTGGGGCTTCCTGCCTGGGTGTGGAGGCGCAGGGACCACACTCAGGTTGAAGATGTCTTGCTTGTGCCCAGAGGGGCTAGCTGCCTGATGGGCATGTGCCAGGAGCACACTCAGTTTGTAACTGTCCTGCTTGTGCCCGGTTGGGTGTACCTGCCCTGGTAGAAAGGCATGGGGACCCACTGAGAAACTCACTCAATTTGCAGATGTCCGGCTCTCCTCTGGTGGAGCTACCTGCCCAGGTGAGGATATGCAGAGACCTCAGTCAGGTTGCAGCGGTCTGGCTGGTGTCTGGTGGGGCTAATTTCTAGGTGGGCATGTGCTATATGCTCACTCGGTTTGCAGTTGTCTCGCTCATGCCTGGCTGGGCTCCCTGTCTGTATGGGGTCTCACAAAGACCTCATTCAGGTTGCA
The DNA here is from genome assembly GCF_000299155.1 of Elephantulus edwardii. NCBI lineage: Eukaryota > Metazoa > Chordata > Mammalia > Macroscelidea > Macroscelididae > Elephantulus > Elephantulus edwardii. Next base: position 174,806 of record NW_006399927.1, read on the forward strand.
TCTGTATGTCTCGTGCCCCACGTTGCTGGCTTCCACATGGTCACTTCTAGTACCTCAGTAAGGTTGCAGATATCCGGCTGGGGCAGGCAGCCGCAGGGCAGGTGTGCCAGGGCAGGTGCGCCGCAGGGCAGATATGCCTTGCGTCAGGCACACTGTGGGGCAGGCAGTGCAGTGGGGGGAACGGTGGAAGGTGGGGTGAGTGTGTCTGTGTGTATGTGTGTCTGTGTGCGTGTGTATATGTGTGTGTGTATATATGTGTGTGTGTATTGTTGTTAGGTGACTCGACGGCACCTAACAACTATGACGTAGAGAGAGCTACGTGGGCCTAGTGGACAGAAAGTTATGATACCAAGCCGAAGATGGGTGATTTTAATCTGCAGCCCTCAGGCGGGGTTCAAATTGTTTTCCTATCAAACACTCTAGGTGGTATAGCACTGGTCTGTGCATTGCCGTACAGCGGTAGCTCATGGTTGCTGTGATGCTGAACACTGGGACACTGATAGGCCAAACGTGGTAATGGTTACCCATGGTGGACAGTGTTTGCTGGAGCTTCCCAACTAAAACAAACCTGGAAGCAGGAGGCATCCACTTCCGAAATGGCTTGCCTCCAGAAACTCTATGTAGGAACAGTCCTCAGGCCTTTTGTTCATAGGGTCGCTATGAGTCATCTACAACTTGATGGCACCTAACAACAACAACAACATATACATATATACACACATATATATACATATATATGTATATGTATATATATGTGTGTATATATATGTTTATGTATGTGTGTCTATATATATTATATACGTATATATGAAGTACAGGCTGGGTTTGGGTTTAGAAGGGGTCGTGGAACTGGGGTTATTGTAG
>NW_006399927.1:175769-178076 GCF_000299155.1 Elephantulus edwardii
ATATTGACTTTTCTAATTTTTTTGTTTTTTAATTATTAATTTTAATGAACATTTACACAGACTTTGGATTTCCATTCATTCATTGTTGCATTTTTCTCTCTACCCACTCCTCCCTCCCAATTGACTCTTCTCTTTGAAAAGTAAACAAAAAATTCTCTCATTGTTATACAATCCTTCCCCACCCACCCCAGCCCAGTCCACTCCACTATGAAGCCTTCCTTCTGGACTCCTGTCATGATAATAATACCTAGTAATATATCCCTTTAAAACAGTTCATACCCTCATCTGTTTCAATGCAATATACATTATTTATTACTTCCTTCTCAGTTACCCCCTCAACCCCAATGTCAGCCCTGTTTTACAACAGTGGCACTATGCAATATTTGTCCTTTTGTGACTGAGATACTTCACTCAGCATAATGTCCTCCAGGGTCATCCATTTTGTGTAATATTTTATGAGTTCTTTGTTTTTAATGCAGCATGGTATTTCATTGTGTAAATTTCTCTATCCATTCATTTCTTGATGGGCATTTAGGTAATTTCCAACTCTTTGCTACTGTAAACAAAGCTAGAACAAATATGGGAATGCTTTTATCCACTTGGGTGGCAGTTATGGTTTCTTTAGGGTATATTCCCAGTAGTGGAATTGCTGGGTCAAATAATATTTCTATTTGAAATTTTTGAGAAAGCACCATACAGCCTTCCATAGTGGTTGCACCATTTTACACTCCCACCAACAGTGAATAAAGTTTCCAGTTTCTCTATAACTTCTCCAGCATTTGATGTTTGCTGTTCTGTTAAGTTTTACTATTCTTACTGGGGTGAGATGATATCTCATAGTTGTTTTGATTTGCATCTCTTTTAGAGCTATGGATTTTGAACATTTATTCATGTGTTTGTTTGCCATCTGAATGAATTATTTGGTGAAGTGTCTGTTCATATCCTATGCCCATTTTTCAATTGGGTTATTTACCTTAAACTTGTTGTGGTGCTCGTGTATTTTATAAATTCTAGATATGTTTCCCTTATCTAACATATCATTACCAAATATTTTTTCCCAGTCTGTGGATTTCCTTTTTTCCCTGTTAGAGAAATTTTTGGCTGTGCATGGGGATTTGATTCTTAGAAGGTCACCTTCATCTAATTAATACTCTCCTTGTTGTAGATCTTTCAGGATGCTTGGAAGACTGTCTATGTTGTGGAATAGGACTTCTAGAGTTCTTCCAACCTTTTCTTTAATGAAGTTTATAATCTTTGTTTTTAGTCTGAGGTCCATTATGCAGTTTGAGTTGATTTTTGTGTATGGAGTGAGGTGTGAATCTTGTTTGAGTTTTCTGCAGATAGTTTTCCAATTTTGCCAACACCATTTGTTAAAAAGGCTGTAATTTCCCCACTTAACTGATTTCATCTATTAGTTGACCATAGGTAGATGTGCTAAATACTAGATTTTCAATTCTATTCCATTGATCTATGTGTATGTCATTGTACCAGTACCATCCTGTCTTGACCACCTCAGCAGTGTAGTAGGATTTGAAATCAGAGAGTGAGATGCCTCCTACCTTGTATCTCATTTTAAGAAGTGCTTTGGGAAAAAAAAGAAGTGCTTTGGGTATTCTTGAGGCCTTTCCATTCCAAATAAAATTAGAGATTGCCTTTTCCATCTCGTTAAAGAATGAAATTGGTATTTGTATTGTGATAGCATTAAACGTATAAGTTACTTTTGGTAGAATTGTCGTTTTCACAATAATGAGTCTTCCTATCCATGAGCAAAGGATATTCTTCCATTTTTCCAGGTCTCTTTTCATTTCTTGTAGTAATGTGTTGTAATTTCTTTGAATAGATACTTTGTATTTCTGATTAGATTTATTCCCAAGTATTTAATCTTGTGAATAGCTACTGTGAGGATATTGTTAGCTCCAGTTCTGTATTCTCTTGGTAACTGTAGAGAAATTGAATTGCTTTTTGAATGTTAATCTTGTATCCTGCCACTTTGCTGAATTGATCAACTATGCCCAGTAGATTTCTTGTTGAGTATTTGTGGTTTTCTAAGTATACTAACGTTGTTGTAGTTGTTCTGTGCCATCGAGTCGTTTGCGACTCATAGCGACCCTATACACAACAGCCCTTAACCCTGCTCTATCCTGCGCCAACCGCACTGCCTCTGACACATCCATCCCGATTACCCCAGTCACCGAATCAATCCATCTCATAGAGAGTCTTCCCCTCCTGTGCTGTCCCTCCACCCTCCCAAGCATGATGTCCCTCTCCAAGGACCCGTCCCTCCTGGCAACATGCCCAAAGTATATC
>NW_006399927.1:180640-181366 GCF_000299155.1 Elephantulus edwardii
ATACTTTTTGCTATGTTGAAGAAATTCCCCTCTAACCCGATTCTGTTTAGTGTTTTAATCAGGAAAGGGTGTTGGATTTTGTCAAAGGCCTTTTTTATATCAATTGATAAGATCACACAGTTCTTGTTCTTTGCTGTGTTAATGTGATGAATTACACTGATTGTTTTTCTTATGTTGAACCCTCCTTGCAGACCTGTTATGAATCCCACTTGGTCATGGTGAATTATTTTTTTGATGTATCATTGAATTCTACTGGCTAGTATTTTATTCAGTATTTTTGCATCTATATTCATGAGAGATATTGGCCTATAGTTTTCTATTTTGGTGGTGTCTTTATCTGACTTTGGTATCAAGGATATGTTTGCTTCATAGAATGAGTCTGGGAGAATTCCATCTTTTTATATCTTCTGAAATAGTTTATGTAGAATTGGTGACACTTCTTCTATGAATGTTTGATAAAACTCACTTGTAAAGCAATCTGGTCTAGGACTTTTTTTGGCTGGAAGTTGTTGTATTACCTTTTCAGTTTCCTCATTTGTAATGGATCTGTTCAGATGTCCCATTTCAGTTGGTGTCAATTTAGGTAGATTGTGAATTTCTAAGTTTTGTTCATTTCCTCTAGGTTTTCATATTTGTTTGAGTATAGATTTTCCATAATATTCCATTGTTAGTCTTTTTATTTTATATGTTTCTGTTGTGATGTTGCCCATTTCATCTTTTATTTGG
>NW_006399927.1:181466-184426 GCF_000299155.1 Elephantulus edwardii
TTTTTTTTTTTTACTTGTATGTTTTTAACCTGGTTTTCGTCCCAGAGGCATGATTGCTTCCTAGAATGAACTTGGTAGTGTTCCTTCCTTTTCTGTATCCTGAAATAATTTAAATAGGATTAATGAGAGTTCTTCTCTGGATGTTTGATAGAATATGCATGAGGCCAAAGGCTTTTGTTGTGGTTATTGATTAGTTTTAATTACTTAATTTCTTCTTTTGTAATAGGTATGTTCAAGTGTTCTTTGTGAATCTGTGCCAGTTTCAGTTTGAATTTTTAAGATTCTGATTATTTTCTCTGGGTTCTAAAATTTAATAAGTGCTACTTTTCATAATATTCCATTTTCACACCTTTATTTCAGTTGATTTTGTTGTGACTTCATACATTTCACTTTTATCACGTTATTGGTTTCTAGCCTTTTTTTCCTATTGTAGATTTGCCAGTGGTTTGCCAATTTCAATGACCTTTTTGAAGAACCAACTCCTGTTGTTGTTGTTGTTGTTTAATGCCGTCAAGTCATAGACGACTCATAGCGACCCTATGAACGAACAGCCTGAGCACTGTTCATACATAGAGTTTCTGGAGGCAAGCCATTTTGGAAGTGGATGCCGCTCCTGCTTCCAGGCTTGATTTAGTTGGGAAGCTCCAGCCAACACTGTCCACCATGGGTGCCCATTACCACGATTGGCACATTACTGTCACAGGCTTCAGCATCACAGCAACCATGAGTTGCCTCTGTACAGCAACGCACAAACCAGCGCTATACCACCTAGAAGAATATTTGACAGGAAGACAATTAAGCCTTTGGACTTAAGGCCACCTCCTGGTTCAAACCCTAGGCCCAGGCTGGTTAGCCTCACTCCAGGGACAGAGCAAAACTGCACGTCAAACACATTCCCGGAAAAGCAGTCGACTCCAAATGCTTGCCACGATTCCTGCACTCCCACCACCATGCTCCTGCCTTCTGGCAAGGACAGCTTCCCACGAGCCTGGGAGGAGCCAGCCAAACCAGGAACAATATGGCTGCTTCTTTCCCAGCTTCCTTGGGCTTAAGGCTGCCTCCTGGTTCAAACCCTGGTCTTGTGGATATTTGTTTTCATTGTGCATCCTATTTATTTATGCACTTATCTTTGTAATTTCATTTTTTCAAGAGGTGGTGAATTTTCTTGATTTGTGCATGTGCGTGTGTATTCGTTAGAGATGTTTAGGTAAGTTGTTGTTGTTGTTGTTATGTGCCATCAAGTTGCTAGTGACTCATAGTGACACTATCTAAAACAGCTCTGAACCCTGCTCTATCCTGAGCCAACTTCACTGTCTCTGACACACCTACCCCCCATTACCCCAGTCACTGAGTCAATCCATCTCATCCAGGGTCTTCTCTTGTGCTGTCCCTCCACCCTTCCCCAGGACTGTTCTTTCCTTGTAGCATACCCAAAGTATGTCAGATGGAACTTTAAAATCCTTGCCTGCAAGAGAAACTTGGTTTCACCTTCAATAGGTGAAACTGTTTGTTCTCTTATTAGTCCGTGGTATATTCAATACTCTTCTCCAGCACCACAACTCAAAGACATTGATTTTTCTTCTATAATCCCTCATCATTGCCCAACTTTCTGATGCAAATAATTGCAAAGAACATGGCCTGAATCAGGTGTACCTTAGTCTCAAGACTGACATAATTGCTCTTCAGTACTCTGGAGAGGTCCCTGACAGTAGCTTTCCCCAATGCAATTCATCTTTTAATTTCCTGGCTGCTGGTACTAAGAGTGTTGATTGTGGAACCAAGCAAGCTGAAGCTGTTAAACATCTCAACCACTTCATCATCTATCATGATTCTGCCAATTGATTCAATGTTGAGAGTCTTTATCTTCTTGATATTGAGCTTCAATCCATACTTAAGGCTACAGTCCTAGATCTTCTGCAGCAAATGCTTCAAGGCCTCCTCAGTTTCAGCAAACAAAGTTATGTTATCTGCATAACATAGGTTGCTGATGAGTCTTCCTCCAATCATACTATATTCCTCATCATAGAGCCCAGACTCCTAACTGATCTGTTCCACATACAGATGGAAAAGACATCAAAATAGTATGCATCCCTGGCATACACTTTTCCTGATTTTGAACCATGCAGTGTTGCCTTGCTCTGTTCTGACACTGCCTCCTGGTCCAAGTATAGTTTTCACATAAACATGATCAAATATTCTAGGATTCCCATTTTTCTCAGAGTTAGCTACTGTTTGTTGTGATCTACACAATCAAATTATTTTGCATAGTGAATGAAACACAGATAGACACTCCTCTAGTATTCTCTGTTTTTAGCTAAGATCCATCTAGCATTGGCTATAATATCCCTAGTGCCATGGCATCTTCTAAACCCTGCCTGTACAGCTGACAGTTCTCTGTTGATGTTCTCTTTCTGTCATTTCTGGATATTTTTCAGCAGCATCTTGCTTGCATGTGATAGTAATGATATTGTTTGATAATTTCCACCTTTAAAAAAATGGGAACAAACATGGATCTCTTACGCTCAGTTGGCCAGGTAGTTGTGCTCCAGATTTCTTGGCACAACCTGGTGAGCATGTCCAAGGTAGCATCTCTTTGTTGAAATAGTTGTTGTTGTTATGTGCCGTCGAGTCGTTTGCAACTCATAGCAACCCTATGTACAACAGCCCTAAACCCTGCTCTATCCTGTGCCAATCTCATTGCCTCTGACACACCCATCCCGATTTGGTGAAAATGACAATCCTATGAAAAGCAATCTATATGTTCAATGCAATCCCATACAGATACCAAATTCCTTTTTCAAGGAGATTGAAAGGGAAATTATAAAATTTATTTGGAGAGACAAGAGACCTCAAATAAGCAAAACTCTTCTGAGAAACAAAAATGAGCTTGTAAGTATAACACTCCCTGACTTCAAAACCTACTACAAAACAGCATGGTACTGGTACAATGACAGGCACAT
>NW_006399927.1:185226-193047 GCF_000299155.1 Elephantulus edwardii
GGAGGAGGAGAAATGCTCCAAATCACTGTCAATAAGAGAGGTGCAAATGAAAACCACAATGAGGTCCAATTCTCACTCTAGTAGCAGAGGCAAAGTTTAACAGGGCAGCAAGTGATAGATGTTGGAGAGGATGTGGCAAGAAAGGAACTCTTACACATTGCTGGTACAAACCAAGCAGTTTGGCTCTTCTTTGAAAAGCTGAACATAGAAATTCCATATGAAAAAAAAAAAGAAATTCCATATGACCCAGCTATTCTACTACTTGGAATATACCCTGAATATATGGGAACTCAGGCACAAATGGAGATTTGTACACCAATGTTACTCGCAGCTTTAGTCACCTTTGCAAGAACATGGAAACAGCCCAAATGTCCAACCACAAACGAATGGATTGAGAAATTATGGTACATTCACACAATGGAATACCATGCAGCACTCAGGAGCAGTAACTTTGTAAATTACTACCTAACTTGGGAGGGACTGGAGAGCATTAAGCTGAGTGAACTAACTCAATCCCATAAGGGTAAATATTGTATAAAACTATTATTTTATAATAAGTATAAGGACCCAGGAGGGATGGGAGAGGCTGGAAGCAGAGGGATGTGGATGTGCAGGGGGAAGGGGGGATTAATCATTGGGTTTTACAATTTGATATGTGGAGGCTGAGGGAAATGAAAAGAATTTGTTCAAATTTATATTTGTATTTTGTAAGTAAACTGGTAGAAAATTTAAAAAAAACACAATGTAAATGAGAAAATTTTAAAAAACAATATGAATTAATATAAAAAATGGGTATGGATTATTGTGTGCAAACCAATAAATATAAGGGGGGAAACCCAACACACACACCTTCACCCTGTGGTTCCATAACAATTAAAAAAAAAAAGAAATATTTCAGTTGGTATGCCATCAATTCCTGGGGCTCGGTTTTTTGACAATTACTTCAGAGCAGCTTGAACCTCCTCCTTCATTGCAATAGGCTCTTGATCATGTTATGTTTCTTTTTTTAGTATTTTTTTAAATTTTATTATTATTTTCTGTGTGTGTACCATCCGATTGGATCTGACTGGTACAGGAGGAGATTGTATTGTCCCTCCTTCTCCAGCACAGCATCTGGTGGATTTGAACCGCATACCTCTGGGATTGCAGTGCAGCTTCTTGCCCCTAGGCCACCAGGGCTCCCTGATCATGTTATTATGTTTTATGACATTTTTTTGTGTCAGCCAATTCTTTTTGGTATAATGATTCAATGTACACCTTCTATCTTCTTTTGATGCTTCCTGGATTGTTCAACAGTCTGCCCTCAGCACCCTTAAGTATTTAAACTTGAGGCTTAAATTTGTTCTTCTGTTCCTTCAGTTTAGAAATGCTGAGTGAGTTCATTCCTTTTGCTTTTCCAACTCCAGTTCTTTGCATACTTCACTATAATATATTGCTTTGTCTTCCTGTGCTGCCCTTTGAAATATTCTGCTCAATTCCTTGACATCTTTATTTCTTCCCTTCGCTTTGGCTTCTGCTTCTCACTCTAGTGCAATATTTAAAGTCTATTCCAGTGCTCGCTTCGGCAGCACATATACAAAGAAAGAAAGAAAGAAAGAAGGAAAGAAAGAAAGAAAGAAAGAAAGAAAGAAAGAAAGAAAGAAAGAAAGAAAGAAAGAAAGAAAGAAAGAAAGAAAGAAAGAAAGAAAGAAAGAAGAAAGAAAGAAAGTCTATTCCAACATCCATTTTAATATTTTCTTTTTCCTTCGTATGCAAGTAGTTGGGTTACTAGTCTTTTTCTTGTGGAAGCCCAGGAATATTCTGTAAACTTTCATTATGAGACTCTTGTCTAAGTTGTTATTCTCAAATGTTTGTGTCCAGGTGGTAGGTTTTCTTTTTACCCTGTTGGAAAAGTTTTTGATAGGCACAGGGATTTAATCTTTAGAAGGTCCCATTCATCAATTTTATCTTCTTCAGATTGTGCATTTCTGACTATAAATAGCAGTCTCTTTAAACCACAGACTAGGCCTTCTAAGCTTCTGCCCAGTTTGTGTCTTATGAACTTTATGACTTTAGGCTTTAATCCCAGGTCTCTGATCCACCTTGAGTTGATTTTTGTGTATGGAGTGAGATGTGGATACTGTTTCCGCTTTCTGCAATTGGAAATCCAGTTTTGCCAGCACCATTTGTTGAAGAGGTTGTCATTTCCCCATTTGATAGGTTTTGTTTCCTTGTCTATTATCAGTGGACCATAGATAGCTGGATCTATTTCTGGGTTCTCAATTCTGTTCCATTGGTCTATGTGCCTGTCATTGTACTAGTGCCATGTTGTCTTGTTCACTACTGCTTTGCAGTAGGTTTTGAGGTCAGTGAGTGCTATGCCTCCCACTTTATTTTTGTTTCTCAGAAGGGTTTTGCTTATTCAGGGTCTCTTGCTTCTCCAAATAAACTTGACAATTTCCCTTTCAATCCCCTTGAAAAATGAATTTGGCATCTGTATTGGGATTGCACTGAACATGTACATTGCTTTTGGTAGGATTGTAATTTTCACAATATAGAGTCTTTCTATCATCGATGAACAGGGGTTGTGGTCTGAGAATATGCTTTGTAGTATTTGACTGTTTTTATTTATTGTTTTCTAAATTTTTCTTTTTATACTGGTTTATTTACAAAGTTTGTATACACCGGATCATTCCCATTTCCTTCACATCCCCCATCAAACTGTGTGACCCTATGATTAACTGTTCTCCCCACCCATCTTCATCCCTCCGCTCCTCCCCTCCACCCATTGGATTTCTCTATGTTAGAGAATTATTTGAGCACAACGCTCAATGTTTTTTAATGTTGTAATGCTTACTGTATGCTCAAGCATGTGGTAAATTCTGGAGAATGTTCCATGTGCTCTGAAGAGGAATGTTTATTGAGCTTTTGTTGGGTGGAATACTTTGTATATGTTATGAGCTTGAGTTGGTTTAGTTCTTCTGTTTCTTTGTGGACATTATTTCTAATTATCATGTCCTTCAATGAGAGTGGTGTGTTGAAGTCTCCTACTTATTGTTGTGTGTTCTATTTCTTGAATGTTATTAATGTTTGTTCTGTGGATTTGGTAGCTCTGTCAATCTGAAATGTTCACAATTCATATCCACCAGCTGTTCCATGGGAGAAAGATGGGCAATCTCTTCTCATGTAATTTACAGCCTCTGAAAATCCCTTGGCTCGTCACCTATGACTCATTTAAGGACAAACAACAACTTCACTTACTGTATGGATATTAATTAAGCTATGTCCTCTTGCTCTTTTACCTTGTGTTTTATGTTGGTTTTTACCCTAAAATCTATTTTATCGTTAATTCATATTACCACTCTCTCTCCTCCATCCCATTCCCCTTCCCCAGCTTTTATTTTTTGGTTACTACTTGCTTGGCATAGTTTTTTCCCAATCTTGGATTTTTAGTCTATCTTTATCCCCATTTTTCCTGCGTATCTCTTGTAGACAACATATTGATGGGTTTTAGGAGTTGTTGTTTTTGTGTGTGGTTTTTTTAATCTTTTACACTATTCTTTTTCTCTTAACACTGGTTAATTTAGGCCATTCACATTCAGTATAATTATACCATTGTGTTGAAATCGAGTCATAGCTGACTCTCTACTGGGTTTTCAAAGGCAGTAAAATGGGAGGAGATTGCCTATCCTTCTCCCTCACATCATCTGGTGCATTCAAACAGAGTGTCTTTGGAATTACAGGGCAGCTTCTTACCACTAGGTCAACAAAGCTGCCATTTGGTTGGAGTGTTGTTGCTGGCTACTTTTAAATCGACTTCTCTGTCTCTGTGTGAGTGACTACCTTTAGTATCTCTTATGAGATTGGTCTTGTTTTTATGAATTTCCTTCATTTCTACTTTTCTGATAATTTCTTAATTTTTTCTTCATATTTGATGGACTGTTTTGCTGAGTACAAGATTATCAGTTGGAATTTGTTTTCTCTGAGCATTTTTGTATACCCTTCAATTATCTGCTTGCCTCCATTATTTCTGCTGAGAAATCAGAGTTTAATCTTATTAACTTCTTTATAGAGAACTTTTTCTATCTCGTGAGTTGATTTTAGTACTCTTATCTTTGATTTTGGATATTTTGTCTATGATATATCTTCATGTTTTGGGATCTATCCAGTTTCAGATTTTCTTACCTTCTTGACTATGTTGTTTCTCATTTTTCATGATACCTGGCATGTTTTCATCTAGGACCTCTTACACAATTTTCTCACCCCACCTTCTTCTGTTCTGGAATTCTAATAGCAGACTTATTATTTATTTTTATATATCCCACAAAACTCCTGTACTTTCTTCATTTTTTCTTAGTCCTTATATCTGCCTTTTCCACTAGTAGATTAATGTTAAGAATCAGTTTTATGTTTTCTGATCCTGTATTCCATTTCTTCCATTCCGTACTTTGTCCCTCCTCCATTTCAAAAGGCAGCACGGGATGACAAAGGAAAATATTACAATGAAATCTGCAAGGAGTTGGAGTTGGAAAATCAAAGGGCAGAACTTGCTCAGCATAACTTAAGCTCAAGGAACTGAAGAACAAATTCAAACCTCGAGTTGCTGTAGTCAAGGATGCTTTTGGCAGAATGTTAAATGATCCAGGAAGTATTAAAAGAAGATGGAAGGAATATACTGAGTCACTGTATCGAAAGGAATTGGAAGACACAGAAGAATTTCATGAAACAACATATGAGCAAGAGCCTACGGTGATGAAAGAAGAAGTTCAGGCTGCTGCTTTGAAGGAAATGGCAAAAAAATAAGGCTCCAGGAATAGATGGTATACGAATTGACATATTTCAGTTAACAGATGCTTCCCTGGACGTGCTCACCAACTTGTGCCAAGAAATATGGAGAACGACCACTTGGCCAACTGACTGGAAGAGAACGATATTTGTTCCTATCCCAAAGAAAGGTGACCCAACAGAATGTGGAAACTACAGAACAATTTCACTGATTTCACATGCAAGCAAGATTTTACTGAAGATCATCCAAAAACGACTGGAACAGCACATCAGCAGAGAACTACCAGAAGTCCAGGCTGGTTTCAGAAGGGGTCGTGGTACTAGAGATATTGTAGCTGATGTTAGATGGATCTTGGCTGAAAGCAGGGAATACCAGAGGAATGTCTATCTGTGTTTCATTGACTGTGCAAAGGCATTTGACTGTGTAGATCATAACAAACTATGGCTGACTCTGAGAAGAATGGGAATCCCAGAATGCTTGATCGTTTTAATGCGAAACTTATACTTGGACCAGGAGGCAGTCGTCAGAACAGAGCAAGGGAACACTGCATGGTTCAAAATTGGGAAGGGCGTACGCCAGAGATGCATCCTATCTCCATACCTTTTCAACCTATATGCAGAACAGATTATCCGGGAGGCTGGGCTCTATGAGGAGAAATGTGGGGTCAAGATTGGTGGATGATTTATCAATAATCTACGTTATGTGGATGACACAACCCTGCTTGCTGAAACTGAAGAGGACCTGAAGCGCCTGCTGCAGAGGGTCAAGGACTACAGCCTACAATATGGATTGAGGCTCAATGTCAAGAAGACAAAGATTCTCACCACTGGACCAACTGGCAGCCTCAGGATGGATGGTGAAGAGATTGAGATTGTACACAGCTTTAGTTTGCTTGGCTCCATAGTCAACAGTTTTGGCACCAGCAGCCAGGAAATTAAAAGGTGCATTGCCATGGGAAAGCCTGCTGTTAGGGACCTCTCCAAAGTGCCGAAGAGCAATGGTATCTCTTTGGAGACTAAGGTCAGTCTGATACAGGCCGTGGTCTTCGCAATCACCTGTTATGCATCAGAGAGTTGGACAATGACCAAGGAGGGTAGAAGGTGAATTGATGCCTTTGAGATTTGGTGCTGGAAAAGAGTATTGAGAATACCATGGACTGCTAGGAAAACAAACAGATTTGTCCTGGAAAGGGTTAAGCTGGGTGTTTCCTTGGAGGCAAGGATTCTGAGGCTCCGTCTAACATACTTTGGACATGTGAGGAGAGACCGGTCCTTGGAGAGGGACATCATGCTTGGGAGGGTGGAGGGACAGCGCAGGAGAGGAAGGCCCTCTATGAGGTGGATTGATTCAGTGACTGGGATAATTGGGATGGGAGTGTCAGAGACAGTGCGATTGCCACAGGACAGAGCAGAGTTTAGGGCTGTTGTACATAGGGTCACTACGAGTCGCAGGCGACTCGACGGCACATAACAACAACAACAACATAGCTTTGTAGCTTATGTAATGTTAGACTTATTATTCTGGATTACATTTTCATGTTTTTATATGAGTTTTCATATAGCATTGGTTATATCTGTGTGTATTGATATTTTTTATTACTTTTAGCTTTTTCAGTTATTTCTTATATCCTTTGTGATTTCTTGAACATCACAGTTCTGAATTCCTACCTCTTGGATATTCTTTAATTCAGCATTCTGATCCTCCTCTTTTTTTCTGTGACAATTTTTTTTTATTTTTTGGTATTTGTGAGGTTGGTGTTTTCTTCTGCTTCCAAGATATTATGATGATGTTATACATGTTTTTTAATTTCCTTTCTTCTTTGTGTGTGGTAACTGATAGGGTGTCCATGTGGTTATTTATTCACTGTCTGTCATAGCTGTTGGTTAGGGAATGGTGTTTGTCAGTGGTGTAGTCTAACCTTGATCAGCTGGGGTACATGTATGCTGATCTTTACTCAAATGAAAAGTGTGGACCTTCTAGACTGGTGTTCTGTGGGACTCTGCAATAAGGATGACCCAGAATCTAGTTCACAGATGGAACTAGTGAATTGTTGACTTTTCTTGTTGACCCTTTGTGGATACTCTACTCGAATTTCTGAATTCCTGACTGTCTTTGAATTTGGTGGCGCTCCCTGGTTGAAACAAGCTTGGAAAGAGGAGTGGCACCCACTTCCGTAAATAGCTTGCCTCTGGAAATCCTATGAACCTGGAGATAGGATGAAAGTGACGCACGCAAGTGTGGATCGTAGGGTTGCCTATGACTCGAGGCACTTAAAAAAAACAACAAAATGTGATGCAGAGTCTTTCTGTCGCTTAATGAATGAATCCCTGTGTTCTTGTGCACTTTCCCCCACTTGAGGTTACAGAAGAACACAATCAAGGCTATTAGTTGGCATCTGCCATAGCCAGCTGTAGGGTGAAACCCATTGTGTACTGGAGGTGGGTGTGGCCTAGGCTTTTGTCAGGTGAGCCTTAGCCAAGCAAGCCAGCCAATGTCTGCTGTCATGCTGCATCTATGGGTTTGCAGGTTGAAGACTCTCTGCCACGGCATGGCAGGCCTTGGTAATGTTAGTGGGAGTAGTTTTTGCATAAGGAGCTACTTTTTCTATGGGCACAGGTATGTATCCCCTTCCATGTGCTGGTCTCTTCAGCAACAGATTAGGAATACTTTAATGAATTCCTGCCTCTGTGTCAGTTTGGCGGAATCTCATTGCCAGGCTTAAGATATTTGTCTGCATTCCATGGGGGAATAGTACTCAGAGTCCCAAGAATGTCCTACTGATTCAAATGTTAAGTTTGCTCAGCTAGGCATCTGTAAACAATGGAGAGATGAGGTTCTATGTAGTCCACAGTTTTTGCCTCACTGCATGTAGGTCTAGTCTTCTTTATTACAAAGTGAAGAAAGTATTTGGATAAATAAGTCATTTATTCTTTCCTCAGTGAAAACGTTTTTGTTATCTCTGAATGCTTTACAGAATGTAAATCAAAAGGGCTGAACTCGCTCAGCATTTCTTAAGCTCAAGGAACTGAAGAACAAATTCAAACCTAGAGTTGCTA
>NW_006399927.1:194642-196343 GCF_000299155.1 Elephantulus edwardii
AACAACAACAACAACAACAAAACAGTAGCAGAATTTTGTTGATGTCTTCAACATGCTGATACACATATTAAAATCAATTTTAAATGGTATACTAGGAATCTGTGAAGTTTGCAATTCATGATTGGTTCTATTTTACACATAATTTAACTTTGATGCTTCCATTAAGACTAATGACTAAAAAAAAAAGACTAATGACTAGAATGAACAAGAATGGGGAATAAGGAGAAAATAAAGAAGGAGTACATATTTCTATTAAACAATATCCAGTTTCATAAAAGTAAAGCCCTGTATCAAACAAAAGTGCAATATTTTTTGCCTAAGATATTCAACACTGATAAAAAGTTACAGCTACCTGAAGCAAATAACATCTAATGTGTGCAAAATACCCCAGCTCACCTAGGGTTTCAATTCATATTCCTCACAGAAAGAGGAGCTAGCAAAAGTGATAGAGATGCTATCTGGGATATAGATGACTCTTTTGGCAAGAAGAATGTTATATGAAATCTGAGGGCATACATAGAATTTGTATGCAATACAGAGATGAAAAGAAAATTAAATGCTTTTCTGACCAGTTTGCTCTGTAATATTGTAATTGGTAAAATGAGCATTGGCAGCAAATAGATTTTTATTTCAAATCTATTTTACAACTTGATTGCAATATGATTGGAGGCAATTTATTAGGTCTCTTATAATTTCAGATTTTTCTTCATCTGTAAAATGGGAATAATAAAAATTTTAAAGGGTTCTTAAGGAGCACTTATGGCATAGTAAGTTAAGGATTGGACTGCTAACTGAGAGCTTGGCCATTTGAATTTAACAGCCACTCCACAGGAGAAAGGTGATGCAGTCTTCTTCTGTTAAGATATGCAGAGTGAAATAACTAAGTTACAAAATAATAAATGTTGTATAAGACCACTGTTATAAAAGTAAGATGTCTATTGGGTCAGAGTGAACAGGAAAAGAATGGATAGCCAATGAACACTGTAATGGATTCACTGCAATTAATAATCTTAACGGGACATAAATAACTGATTAAATTAAGGAGGCAGAAGAAAGAAAGGATAAGTTTATACACAGACAAAACCCATTGTGGAGAGTTGGCAGGCAGAGATGGGAAGCAAGGGACAGGGAGTAGAAGTTAGCAAATAGATGGGTAGGATGAAAGGATAAGGAGGCTACCTTGAGGGTCCAATAAAGGACTGTAAATGATGGCATTACACAATTGTAATTAATGTTATAAAGTAAAATGTGTATGCGTGATTGAATGAAAAACATTTTTTAAGAAGACAAAGAAAGCAAATAGAGCAAGGTCAATCATACAGCATTGGATGCTATAAGTAACACAAATATGACCAGAAGGGGCTAGGCAGTGTACATCCGAAGTGTACTGGGAAATTCCAGTGGGAAGTAGAAAATGACAAACTGAGATGTTCTGGGAGTTAAAAAAAAGAAAAAAAAAAGAGGAAGTTTGGAGTTTAAGGTGAGGACTCAGACAGCCCTCACCTGGATTGGCTGTTTTCCAACTTTCTCATCATCATCAAGGGGCATGAGTCTATAAACTGGATGCTTAACTTGCTTTCATTGTCCTATTGGAGGCTGACTCATTTCTAAAATTGTTGCATAAGTATGAGTAAACAGCTTTACTGTTTGTTCAGACTGGTTGACTCAATGGAAAATATTACATTTAAAGAACTATTTATA
>NW_006399927.1:214183-216708 GCF_000299155.1 Elephantulus edwardii
TTTCCCTTGTAAATCCCACTCTTGGTACCATAACTATGAATAAAGTCTGTGAGTCAATAATGATTGTTGAGCCCAATGGTTGGTAGGGAAAGTGCATGTAGAAAGTAAAATAGAAGTGTCTAGGATGACATTTGTTAATCTGGCTTGTGTAATTGATAGGAAATTACTGTGAGGAGGAAACTTGGCAAGAAGAAAATGGGATGCTCATAGATTGCTGTATATAGATGAATCATCCTGGTGGGGCTTGACCACACAGACCACTAAGAAGAGAAGAAAGAAATATGTGCCACAGTCATGGGCTAGTCAGTAGCTCTCTGCTTTATGTTGTTGTTATTGTTAGGTGCCATTGAGTTGAGTATGACCCATAGTGACCCAATGAACAAAAGATTTGAACCCATTCCTATCATACAGCATCCTCACACTTTCTGACACACAGAGCCCCTTGCAGCAGTCACCCTGCCAATCCACCTGGTTGAAGGTCTTCATCTCCTTCACTGACCCCCCAGCCTCCCATTATGTCCCTCTCCAAGGAATAGTGCCTCCTAACAACATGTCCAGAGTATGTGAAACAAAGCCTCATCATTCTTGCCTCCAAAGATCACTCTATTTGCACCATCTCCAAGACATATCTGTTCATTCTTTTGGCTGTCCATGGGATATTCAGTGTTCTTCTCCAACACCGCAGCTCAAAGATGTCAATTCTTTTTTCTGTCATCTTTATTCATTTTCCAGTTCTCAGATGCATTTATGTATCTCATTTCTTTTCACAACACTTCGATCTGAGATGTTTTGCTGTGCTTTACAGAATGGAATTTTTAGACACAGGGAACATAAATGACTTTATCAAAGCCATTCAGATCTGTATAGTGTGATAAATGGTAGTCACAAGAGTACATGCATATGTGAAAAATCATAGAGCTGCATATTTAAGATTTGTGTACTTTATTTTATAAAATTTAACATCTTGCTATTTAAACAGAAATTACTGATAGCTGAGGCTCCAACAGGTTTTGAGGCTGAAAATTGCATGGAAGAGACTGTTCATCTGTTTTCCCCAGTAGATTTTGGGAGATTCAAATCCTCAGAAAGGAGTGACCTATGGGTTAGCAGCACAACACCCTATGTATTATGACACCAGAGGATTTTGAAATTAATTTTATATCAAAAATCTAAAAAAGTTTAATTAAAAATAACGAACGAAGGCAGAGGTTGGCCCACAGATTTTCAGTTATCAATCGTTGATTAAGAAGGAGCTCCATCTCTTAGTCAGAGCTAGTTCACCAATTTCTCTTGCACCTAGCACTTAGTAGAACTAATAAGCACTTATGTAAAAAGTAAACATGTGGCTTTTATATATTCAAGTTCCTCTAACCATCAGTTATCCCTTTTTGTTTCCTCGGTGACCCATGGATTGCTATGGCATCATATCTTATAGCTCAAGAACTGAGGGCATTTCCTCATACCTGACCATACTTTCATTAGAAGAAATAAGCTATAAAAATAAGTACCAGTGATGTAACATGAAACAGCAATATTGTTTGTGTTAGGACAATTTCCCACTTATTACAGCAATAATATCACTAAGAGCCAATAAAAAACGGCCTGTTCTTTCAGAGATCAGCTTTTACGACTTATTCTAAGTATTATCAAGAGAAACAAGAGCTGTCATTATAGTGTCTAAAAAGCCTTCTTACCTTGTAATCAAACAGTGTGGCTTTGACAAATAATCATTAGCATGCTTGCGGGAGACCAGTTCAGGGTAGAGGGGTGTCAAATAATAGATATTTCTGTTTACATGAGCCATTAAGGTAAATTAAGATTGGCTAGTTTCAGAGTAAACAAAATCTATTTCAAATGTAAAATTATATGCTATCTCTTTCAACAATATGAACTTTTAAAAAATTTTGTTTCCAGGCAACTGCAGGTATAAGCTACTTTTGTTAGCCAGTTCTTAGCTACTGTACAAGAGAAGTTCAACAAATCTGCTGAGAGTTCCTTTGATCACACCTGTTCTTTGTTCATTTTTCAGTTAAAATTAAATATCAGTGATTCTGAATCCACTAATGTAAGATTTGGTGATTATTCACACATACTGTATTAAAGGTGACTTGTTTGTAAGAAGTTTCTCAAAGGAGAAAATATAAATCCAGGGCAAACTCTGACATGCTTTCTTTGTGAATGTGAGCACTTCGTAGCAATTATACTTGAAAACATAAATTTTTGGAATGTAATTTGGCCAAAGTTAAAATGCACTAGACCATAGTTCAGAAACATTTTAGTAAGGGGCAAGATAGTATGTTTGTTTTGCATGCCATATGGTCTCTGTGTAACTATTCAACTCTGCCATCATAGAGAGAGAAATAGAATGGGATTTGCACTAATATGTAGCTGGTCACATTTGGCCCAGGGCCATAGTTTTCCACTGCCTACAGTAGATTATAAAATCCACAAACCCAAGACTATGCTTGTTTTATTCATTGTAGTTGGTATATAGCAAGCACAGAGTGCAGGATAGATTTTTTTTT
>NW_006399927.1:218365-219405 GCF_000299155.1 Elephantulus edwardii
ATTGAGCCTTCCTATCCATGAGCAACGTATATTCTTCCTTTTCTCCAGGTCTCTTAAAAGTTGGGGGAAAACAATTAATGTAATTCATCACATCAACAAGGCAAAGAACAAAAACCATATGGTCCTATCAATTGATGAAGAAAAAGGCTTTGATAAAATCCAACACCCTTTCCTGATTAAAGCACTCAACAAAATAGGATTAGAGGGTAATTTCTTCAACATAGTAAAAAGTATCTATGAAAACCCAAGAGCCAACATTGTTCTTAATGGAGAGAGGCATTCCCTTTAAGAACAGGAACTAGGCAAGGATGCCCATTATCACCTCTTTTATTCCTTCTTCATTTTCACCGTTTGCATTCAAGTTACCAATGATTACATTTGCATCCTGACTGCACATTTCACCAATTTCAGTCTACAAAAGTTGGTAAAAATCCTCAGTCACTTTATGTTTGTCTTTAGTGTTTACTGCATGTGTTTGAATAATTAGTTGCATTAATAGGTCTTTCTTGTACATATATGAATAGTATCCTATCATTAACAGCATTGTGTTTCAGGACAGATCTTGAAAGGATTTTATTTACTATGAGGACAGCATCATCCTTAATTTTTCATTCCTTGCATAAGCTATCATATAATTGTCATTTGTCCGACAAAATAACCAATACTAGTCCATATCAGCTCACTAATGTCTAGTATATGCATCTTACTTCATTCAATTTTCATTTTTGTTACTTCCTAGATCCATAAATTGTGCATTCCATGTTCCAATATTTTTATTATTAATTTCAATGAACATCTACAGAGATTTTGGAATTCCATTCATTCACTGTTGCACTTTTCTCCCCATCCACCCCACCCCTATCCAACCCCCACTTCACTCCTCTCCCTGAAAAGCAAAAGTAAAACTCCTTCATTGGTACACAATCCCCCGGCACAACCCCAACCCCACCCCAAGTATACCCCCCTCTGCAACCCTCATTCCGGACTCTTAGGATAATCATAATGCCCTAAAATATATTACTTTTAGACTATTCTCTCCC
>NW_006399927.1:220334-221127 GCF_000299155.1 Elephantulus edwardii
CCACACCGCTTTCCACAGTGGTTGCACCATTTTACACTCCCACCAACAGTGAATAACGGTTACAGTCTCTCCACAACCTCGCCAGCATTTGTTGCTTGCTGTTCTGTTAGATTTTGCTATTCTGTTAGCAACAGTTTCTCAATGTTTGAGTGCCTTCCAACCTGTGGGATTCATCTACTAGCCCTATGTTGTTGTTGTTGTATAAGATCGAATTTGGACTGACCCATGGCTGGGTCAGTTTAAAGGCAATTAATCTCAAGAAAGGAGATTGCCTATCTTTCTCCAGCTGGTGGGTTTGAACTGCATCCCTTTGGGATTGCAGCACAACTTCTTACCACTAGGCCACTAAAGCTCCCTATCACCATATCCAACAATATTCCTGTTAGTCTATGAGCTTTCCAAAGTCTGTTATGTCATAGGTTAATTGTCTGTCCTGTTTTTACTGTGTTCCTTAGTCATGAAGCTCTTCTGGAATCTGTCCACTATGAATGGTGGTGTTTGAAATACTGGTGGCATAGTTTCTAGCATCAGAGGAACAGGCAAGTCACTAAAGTACAACAAACTAGCTGTATCCATGAGTAAAAACTAAACAAAAAAGAACATTGTTGTTGTTGTTGCTATGTGCCATCGAGTCGTTTGCGACTCATAGCTACCCTATGTACAAGAGCTCTAAATGCTGTTCTATCCTGTGCCAACCTAGCCATCTCAAGCGCACTTACTCCCACCTCTTCACCTCGATCCATCTCATTGAAGTTCTTCTCCTGTGTCGTCCCTCCACTCTCCCAAACATGAT
>NW_006399927.1:222387-228908 GCF_000299155.1 Elephantulus edwardii
AGTGAGCACATCCAGGCCAGTGTCTGTTTGTTGAAATATGTCAATTGGCATGCCGTCAACTCCTGGAACCTTGTTTTTTGCCAATTCCTTCAGAGCAATTTGAACTTCCTCCTTCATCACCATTGGCTCTTGCTCATATGTCATTCCATGAAATTCTTCTGTGTCAGCCAATTCCTTCTGATACAGTGACTCTGTGCACTCCTTCCATCTTCTCTTGATACTTCCTGGATCATTTAACATTCTACTCAAAGTATCCTTAAGTATTGCCACCAGTATACTATCACAAAATAAACATGCATTCTATGGGGAATAGAAGCAAAACTGTCTGGCTTTGAACAGTGTATTTGTGATCTCATCAGAATTATACTTGGGATGCCCAGTATGATCAGGATTTGCATTCATTTGAGTGAGAACTGAGGTCTGTAGCTATAAGGCAAGTTAGGGATGGCACTATTTTTAGCCCAAGGTATGCCTGGGATTAGAATACTCAATCTGGCATAGAGTGACAGCTGACATTGGAAGAGCCTAAGCTAGTCTGCCTAACTAGAGTTGACACTTTTGCCAGTCTAGGAAAGGTTATAGGTATGTATCCAGTCAGAGACAGCCAATGTAGAGAGATAATCACTGCCAGAGTTGTCCAAGGATGATTCCTCTGCAAAGGATGCAGTACTCCAAATGTGAGAATGAATACATCAGCTAGGTGCACCCAGTCAGAATGAAGGACCCAAGTCAGAAGAGGTGCCCAACTAATCTGGCTCCTGATTAGGTTGGCCAGGTGTGGCACAGTACACAGACTCTCACAAGAAATCTCTGAGCGCTTCTGGCTCAAGATAGCAAAAGGCATAGACATCGCCTGAGGTAAAACACAGTGGAGGAGGGAGGCGGGTAGAGAGTGAGTAATGTGGAGTCAGCCTGAATACTGCCAGTGACCCGAAGAGCAGGAGGTGGAGAAGTTTCTCCCCTGCTCTGGAGGTGGAGAGGTATGATTGTCCTGTTTATGGATCAGAAAACTGATGCACTAGAGAGGAGGCGCTTAATTGAATTTTTCAGGGTTCAAAAACTAAGCAAGTTCAAGATTTGAAAAGTGCTATTCCAGAGCCTACATTCTTAACTGTTATATCACAGCTGTCACCTTAGATGAACACTATTTGGAAACACAACATATACAATATTTAAAAACATATTGTTATCATGAACACAGTTATAAAGTCTGTGAATATGATAACCAGGCGGTTTTGGTATTTGAACGTTACTAATCTACTTTCTAAACAACATGCCTCCAGAAACTCTATGAACTTTAATAAAAGTTGATAGCCGTAGAGGGGCTATGAGTCATGCTCAACTCAAAGGCAATGAACAACAATAATAATAGTTTTAGACTATATCACCATGAAATAGAGGCTTATTACTGTCATTTGCATTAGGAGACAAATCAGTGAGAAATTTCAATTTCACATACTAATACTCAGTCATTGCTGTTGATTCAGAACTAATTCATAGTTGACCCTCAATTGAGTCTCTAAGGCTATAAAGTGCATGGGGATACATATATTCAGCAAAGAACAGAAAAAGTTTAATTTCTGTTCATATAAACTCGAATTCAAACTCACTGCAGCCAACTCTGAGTTGATGTGCAATTCACAGCCTCCAAAACTCTTCTGGAAGTTCAGCTATGAGGAGATTCTGATTTTATGAGAATGAGGGAATTGAGAAATCACATGGGAGGAGATTACTTATCTTTCTCCTTTGGAGCCTGTGAAAAATTGGACCCCCCCCCCCTTGGAACTCACAGCTTTTGAGGTTATTCCCTATGGACTAGGTTACCAGAACTCTGTCATTCTCATAAAAAGTACTTTCAGATGATCGCGCCTGTTATGAACAAGACCTGGTGTACAAGACTTCTTCCCCTTTTAAGTAATACATTTTAAGAGGTTAGAGGAGGCAACAGGATGAAGGGAGAGCTGCCCCAAAACCAATTCAGAGCTGACAAGAGACAGAGTAGAAGCCAATTTTAAAGTTGAGTCATTAGCAATATCTTAAAAAAAAATTGTAACATTAATTCTGGCACTCTTGACTAATTTTTTCAGAAAGTTTAACATTAGCTACTTGGAAAGAAATAACTTTTAAGTATCTTATAACACTGAGTTGTAAATAATACCTATTAAAATATGTACACAGTGCCTCAACTCTGTCAGATAGCCACTCCAGATTTGAAAATAACTAACTTTAATTTTTTTAAAAAAATAAAAGTAATGTTTATTTTGTTGAATATTATGAATATTTCTATTTGTTTTATTTTCAACAATGGTAATTAGTCCACAATCAAAACTGCCAAAATACTATAATCTGAAATGTCTAATTGAACTCCTTGAGACTGTTAACAAGAATTCTTTTAGGAAACATTGGAGAGATATTCCCATATAATATTTCCTAAAGAAATACCTTTGGGTCAAAACCCCCTCCAACTACTGTTTTATTTTAAAATATTAC
Organism: Elephantulus edwardii; assembly: GCF_000299155.1. NCBI lineage: Eukaryota > Metazoa > Chordata > Mammalia > Macroscelidea > Macroscelididae > Elephantulus > Elephantulus edwardii. Next base: position 224,878 of record NW_006399927.1, read on the forward strand.
AGAAAAAAACTTGATTTTGAAACACCAATAAGCTTAATTTTCAAAAGGAAAATCTGGAACACATTTTAAATGTCACTGTTAAATAATTCTGAAAAAAATCTCCCTTTAAAATTGAGCTGGGTTAGTCCTTTCTCTCATTGGCATGATACATGGGGCACTGGCAGTATATGAGCACCAACTATGTTCCGACCTTGCTCTTTGCTCCTCTGACCTCATTAAAATGTCTCATAAACCAGACAAAACCCTGTATTTATCTTCTTTTCAAGTCCCTGTGCCTTGGACTTTTCATGAGGATTGACCTTTTCCCAATTAGGTGATACCAGTGTATTACCTGGAGTTTACTGTTTTAAGCAAGACTTTTCTGGAGTGTCTCCTGAGTGAGTGCGAATAACGCCAACTGCTCCTGGAAAAAAACAATTCTGTGATCTCATCCTCAATTTTTAAGACTTCTCCTTGGATTAAAGTTATTAGCATCTCATTTTTAAGAAGAAAAAAAGAGGTGATAAGTACTATATAAACACATATTTAGAGAAATTGTTGAGTTGAGTAAGTTTTAATGAACTTACTGGGCTTAGCATGCTTGTTATTCTGCCTCTGGGGATTGCCGTTCACATCTGCGTGACTCTGCATACCTTTCAAGTACCTGATCATTGAAGTAAATCTCAGACTTGGCAGTCCTTTTAGAATCTTACTCATCCTCCTTTCATATCCACCCTTTTCCAGACAAAATCCAGATCTCTGGGTAGACTTGGTTTGGCACAGGGTAGCCATGAATATGAGAAAAATATTTGTAAGTAGATAAGAAAAGAGTATACTGTTTTACCTGGATAGAGATCTTAATGGTGTCAATTGGCAGTAGAAGGAATGGCTCTTCTGAGAGCATTTGCAGTATGCTCCTTTACTGGCTGGTCATATAAGCAGCTGTTTATTTTGAGTGATTTTATCTGATCTCGTTTTTCCTTTCCCAAATCAGGCAGAACTTCTAACATTGTGATCTGTTGTTGTTGTTGTTGTTGTTTTGTTCTATGAAGCCTACCATGACTCATAGTGACTCTAAGAATAGTAGCTCTGAGTGTGCCCTATCCTGGGCCAATCTCATTGTCACTGACACGGTTATCCAGTTTACACTAGTCACTGTGTCAATCCATCTCATCCAGGGTCTTCCTCTTCTGTGATGATGCTCTACCCTTCCACACATTATATCCTTTTCCAAGGACTGGTCCTCCTGGCAGCATGCCCAAAGTATGTCAAACAGAGTTTCAAAATCCTTGCCTCCAACGAGCAACCTGGCTTCACTCTCTCCAAGACAGTAATACTCTTCTCCATCACCACAACTAAAAAAAAAAAAAATCTATATATATTCTTTTTTTCTCTTATCCTTAGTCATTATCCAGCTCTCTGATGAATAGTCAGCAACTAAGAAGACCTCAGCTGAGATCAGACACACCTTCGTCTCCAGGCTTACATCGTTGCTCTGGCAGCTAGAAGACTTTCCTAATGCAAATCATCTTTTGATTTTCTGAATGCTGGTGGCAAAAGTGTTGACTGTGGATCTGAGCAAGATGAAATTGTTAACAATCTCAGTCCCTTCTCCATCTATCATTATGCTGTCAATTGGCCTGATGGTGAGAATCTTATTTTCTTGATGTTGAGCTTCAATCCATATTGAAGACTACAGCCTACTACCTTCTGCCGCAAATGCTTGAGTTCCTCCTCAGTTTTGGCAAACAAGTTGTCATCTGCATAATGCAAGTTGTTGGATGAGTTTTCCTCCAATCCTGCCTAATACCACATTCTTCCTCATAAAGTCTAGCCTCCTGATTCCACATACAGATTGAAAAGATTGGAGACGATATGCATCCCTGACACATTCCTTTCTTACTTTTGAAACATGCAGTGTTCACTTGCACTGTTCAGATGACTGCTTTCTAGTCTAAGTGTAGGTTTTCCATGATCAAGTGTTCTGAAATACCCATTCTTCTTAATGTTAGCCACATATTAATCCATACAGTCAGATAAATTTCTTTGCATTGTCAGTAAAATACAAATAGACATTCCTGTAATCTCCTCTTTGGTTTCAGCCAACATTCATCTGACATTGGCAATGATGTTTTTAGTGCCACAACCTCTTTCAACCCTACTTTTATTTCTGACAGTTCCAGTCATTTTGGATAATCTTTAGTAGGATTTTGCTTGTATATTTGAAAATTTCCAAACTTCATTCTGACTATATTTTTGTGCACCATTAAATCAATTCTGATTCCTGTTGACTTTATATGGAAGAGTAGAAGTGTTTTATCAGATTTTCTAGGCTGTGCTATATTTTCAAAGTGCGTTTGAAATGGCTAGGTTGGCACAGGATAGAACAGCATTTAGGGCTCTTGTACATAGGGTCGCTATGAGTCGCAAGCGACTCGATGGCACATAACAACAACAACAACAACAGTGTAGGTCACTCTTAGTTGTGGTTAATTAGGTGCCTTTGAGTCAAGTACAACTCAAAGCGACCCTATGAACAACAGATTTGAGCCCTGTTCTATCTTGTGCCATATCCATACTTCATGACACACTAATGCCATTGTGGCAATCACTGTGTCAATCCTTCTGGTTAAGGGTTTTCTTCTACTTCGCCAATTCTCCACCCTTCCAACTGTAATTTCATTTTCCAAGGAATAGTCCCTCACAGCAACATTCCTGAAGTATGTGAGTCAAAGCCTTATTATCCTTGACTCTAAATAACACTCCAGCTACACTTTCTCCAGGACATATTTGTTTGTTCTTTTAACAGTACATGGGATATTCATTGTCCCTATTCATTGTCCAGCTCTCAGATGCATAGCAAATGATTAGAAAGACCATTGCCTGAATGAGATGCACCTTAGTCCTCAAACTGACTCCTCAATAATTTGGAGAAGTCCCTACCTGTAGATTTTCCTGGTGTAAAGTGTTTCCTTATTTCATGACTGCTGGTACCAAGGGTGTTAATTGTGGATCTAAATAAAATGAAGCTGTTAACAATTTCAATCTCTTTTCCAGCCATCATGATGTTGTATATCAATCCAGTGGTAAGATTCTTTGTTTTCTTGGTTTTGAGATGCAATCCAAATTGAAGGGTTCATTCCTTGAACTTCTCCAACAAGTGCTTCAAGTTCTCCTCACTTTCAACAAGCAAGGTTGTCCTGTCTGCATAATGCAGGTTATTGATGAGTCTCACTATGATCCTGAAGCCACATTCCTCTTCACAGAGTCCACCTTATCAAATAATTTGCTCAGCATACTGATTCAATTGGTATGGAGAGAGAATACAACCTTGACACATTCATATCTTAATTTTAAACCATGCAGTGCTTCCCTGCTCCATTTGCACAACAATCAGGGATAGGTTTCATAAGAATACAATTAAGTGCTCTGGGATCCCCATTCTTTTCAATGTCAGCCACAACTTGTTATAATCCACACAGTCAAATGTCTTTGCATAGTCAATAAAGCACAAATTTACATTCTTCTGGTATTTTTTACTTTCAGCCAGGATCCATCTGACATCGGCAATGATCTCCCTAGAGTCATGACCTCTTCTAAATCCTACTTGAACTTCTGGTAGTTCCCTAACTATGTATTATTCTCTTTCTGAAAGATCTTTAGCAATATTTTGTTTGCATGTAATATTAGTTATATTGTTCAAAAGTTTCCACATTCTGTTGGATCACCTTTTTTGGGAATGGGAACAAACATGAAACTCTTCCAATCTGTTGGTCTGACAGTTGTCCTTGGTTATGTTAGTTTTCACTAGGAATATTAAGGGAACCATGAGGAATTTCAGGAAGGATAATTGTTGTTGTTATGTGCCCTCGAGTTGCTTGTGACTCATAGCTACCCTATGTACAACAGCCCTAAACTCTGCTCTGTCCTGTGCCAATCGCACTGTCTCTGACACTTCCATCCCAATTATCCCAGTCACTGAATCAATCCACCTCGTAGAGGGCCTTCCCCTCCTGCGCTGTCCCTCCACCCTCCCAAGCATGATGTCCTTC
>NW_006399927.1:229588-238708 GCF_000299155.1 Elephantulus edwardii
AACTGCCTCCTGGTCCAAGTATAGGTTTCGCATTAGCACGATCAAGTGTTCTGGGATTCCCATTCTTCTCAGAGTCAGCCACAGTTTGTTATGAAAAGCCAAAGCTGACTGAAAGGTGACTCAAATGTGACTGAAAGCAGACTATTGATTGCCTGGAGCTAGTGGTGAGGGAGTGACTGCAAGGAAATATGACGAGATCCTTTAGGGAAGTGAAAATGTTCTTCATCTTGATTGTGGATGTGTTTGTAGGTGTACACATTTATCAAGACACAAATATGCATTTCAAATGAATATACTGTATGTAAGTTATATTTCAATAAAATTTGCCACCATATTTTACTGGATCTAACAATCAGACCCTGGATGTGGTCAAAAAATTGTGCCAAGAAATCAGGGGGACAACCACCTAGTCAACTGACTGGAAGATAACTATATTTGTTACTCTTACAAAGAAAGATGACCTGACAGAGAGTGGAAATTATTGAACAACATCAGTAACATCACATGCAGGCAAGATTTTGCTGAAAATTATTAAAATACGACTGGGATAGCACATCAACAGAAAACTGCCAGATGTGCAGGCTGGATTTAGAAGAGGCCGTGCAAGAAGCTGCATTGCAATACCGAAGGCACAGGGTTCAAATCCACCAGATGCTCTGCTGGAGAAGGAGGGGTAATCTCCTCCTGTACCAGTCAACTCCAATTTGACAGTACACACACAAAAAATAATAGAAGAGGGGTCTTATATCTAACTTTAGATGGATCTTGGCTGAAAGCAGGTACTACCAGAGGAATGTCAATCTGTATTTCATTGACTAAGCAAAGGCATTTGACTGTGTGGATCACAACAAACTGTGGCTAACTCTGAGAAGAAAGGGAATCCCAGAAAATTTGATCATGCTTGTATAAAATCTACACTTAGACCAGGAGGCAGTCATTAGAACAGAGCAAGGAAATACTGCATGGTTCAAAATTGGGAATGGTGTACCCCAGGTATGTGTCTTATTTCCATATCTTTTCAATCTATATGCAGAACAGATTACCTGTGAGATTGGGCTCTATGAAGAGAAATTTAACATCAAGATTGGTGGTAGACTCGTCAACAATCTGTGTTATTCAGATGACACAACCCTCCTTGCTGAAAATGAGGAAGACCTGAGGCGTTTGCTGTAGAAGGTCAGGGACTGCAGCCTTGAACATGGATTGAAGCTCAACACCAAGAAAACAAAGATTCTCACCATTAGGCCAATTGACAACATCATGATTGATGGTGAAGAGATTGAGATTGTTAATAGCTTTAGTTTGCTGAACTCCACAATCAATACTTTTGGTACTACCAGCCAGGAAATTAAAACACAAATTGCATTAGGAAAGTCTGTTGTCAGAGACCTCTCCAAAGTACAGAAGAACAATGATGTCAGTTTGGAGACTAAGGTGCACCTGATGCAGGCCCTGGTCTTTGCAATTACTTGCTATGCATCAGAAAGTTGGACAATGACTAGGGATAATAAAATTGATGTCTTTGAACTGTGGTTATGGAGAAGAGTATTGAATATACCATGGACTGTTAAGAGAACAAACAGGTTCGTCCTAGAGAGGGTTAAACCAGGCTGCTCCTTGAAGACAAGGATTCTGAAGCTTTGTCTGACATACTTTGGACATGTTGTAGGTGGGACCAGTTCTTGGAGAGAGACATCATGCTTGGGAGGATGGAGGGACAGCAAAAGAGAGGAAGACCCTTTATGAGATGAATGGACTCAGTAAGTGGGATAATGAGAGTCAGAGACAGTAAGATTGGCACAGGATAGAGCAGGGTTTAAGGCTGTTGTACATAGGGTCTCTATGAATGGCAGAAAACTCAAAGGCACATAACAACAACAACAATAACAAATTACACTTTAACAAAATTAACTACCACTTATCTGCCAGTTTATTGTACTGGGATTGCTTCCAAGTTGCTCAGATGCTGAAAACTATGTCACCAGAACTGATATTTCAAATATCTGAAGTGCTGTCTGTGGTATCTAAGACAGTCTGGGAAGAAAGGGTTTTCTTAATTACTTCTGCAAATTAGACAATGAAAACCCAAAGGATTACCTCAGAAGTCTGTCCAGTAGAGCGCTGGGCTTACAGCCCTTAGTCTGGAAGACATTAAAATACAAAGTGAAATAGTAGACTCAAATACCTCAGTGATCACAAAGATGGTACAGGAGCACAGTGTTTTTTTTCTGCTGCACATGAGATCATCATGAGTAAGAGTTTACTCAACAGCATCACTTTGCCCATAATTCAACTGCTTATTCAACAGCAATTAACAATCACAATTAAATTGACCAGGAAAAAAAAATTAAATGCCAAGCAATTCTTGGCTTGTGAGAGGAAGTGCCACTATTCCTTTAAAAAGTTTTTAATCATCACCGTTTTGGCCATTGTATTTCAGGGATATGATGTCACTTTTTTGATTTCCATAGAATTTCTGTGTAATGCAGCCTTGACAACAATAAGTACACAGAGATTTCTTTTTAACAACATAAATATAACTTTCATATGCACCAGGAAATCAAAAGTTCATGTCACTTATATTCACTTTACTGTGTGGGTCTGGAACAAAACCTCCAATCTCTCTGAGGTATGACGGTTCTCTGTTTCCATCTTACTTATTTTAACTCTTCTTGTTTGGTCCCACCTCAAAATAGGTTCAGTGGCATAAATATACTTTACTACATTTTATATGTGCTGTAATCTAGCCTTTTACTTTCTTTTTTAATATCCACAAAATTCAGGAACTTTCTGGTACAAATTTTTTTTTTCATTTTAAGTATAGGTATCAAAGCACAAAGTAAGGAATTAAAATAACATCCATTCTTTGAATTGAATAGGCACTTGAAAGCCTCTTCTTCGATTAAGACATTTTTTTCCTCCTAGTTTATTTACAAAACTCAAATACAAATTCAAAGAAATTCTTTCAATTTCCCTCACACCCCACCGATCAAATTGTACAATCCAATGATTAATTCCCCCTCCCCCTACACATCAACGTCCCTCTGCTTCCAGCCTTTCCCACCCCTCCTAGATCCTTAAACTCATTCTATAATAATGGTTTTATACCGTTATTTATCCTTATGGTACTGAGTTAGTTCATCCAGCATAATGCTGTACAGTCCCTCCCAAATTAGGTAATAATTTACAAACTTATTGCTTCTTTGTGCTGCATAGTATTCCATTGTGTGAATGTACCATAATTTCTCAATTCATTCATTTGTGGTTGGACAGAGTTTGTTTTAAAGTGCCAGCTCTGAAAAATTTAAAAAAAAAAAAAGAGCCAGCTCTGGTTCTATCTTTTTGCTTTGTTTTTAGAAAAATTTTAATTTATATTGGTTGGCAAACTAAAGTTGTATATACTATGCTTCATATATAACCTTTGTTTTTCATGCATTCCTCAATTCACACTGAGTTTCACTTTATTATTCCCATACGTTGTGTTTTATAAAACTAATCAACGTTGGTCTACTTTCAACATTACTGCACCTTTTCAGGTCACCACTAGATCTTTCCTAATTCCTTCACCCACACCCTTACTCTACTTACCAAATTCTGCAACCTCAAGACTTCCCCCCTTCCCCACCCTCAGTTCTCCTTCTCCCTCCCCTTCTACTTTTGGACTTTGGTACACATTTTATTAGTAGTCCTTCTATTTTTATAATAATAATCATATTTAATACATTGTTTGTATCTTTGAGATCGTCTTACATGGATCAGTTACTTTTGGGTTTCACTTTTCACCGCTGTAAAAGAAAGGTAATAGACGAGGCTAGAGTTTTCCAAACTGAGGCCCTCATCCCAAATTTGACTAATGTAGTCTAGGCTAGAAAAATGAAGGGCTTCAAACTGGTTATTTCTGTTTCAGTTAAAACTGACAAAGTGAAACCAAATTATATGAAATAGAAGTGAACCAGAATGACAAGGAGAAGGTAGAATATAGGTCAACACCCTGTTAGAAATGTTGTCTCCCTTCTTCAACGAGATGGAAAAGGCAATCTCCAGTTTCGTTTGGAATGGAAAGAAGCCCTGGATAAGCAAAGCACTCCTTAAAAATAGAATAAAGTTAGGAGGTATCTCACTCCCTGATTTCAAATCCTACTACACTGCCGTAGTGGTAAAGACAGCATGGTACTGGTACAGTGACAGACACATGGACCAATGGGATAGAATTGAGAACCTGGACATCAGCCCATCTATCTATGGTCAACTGATTTTTGACAAGGAGATGAAAACAGTTAAGTGGGGAAACGATAGCCTTTTTAACAAATGGTGTTCGAAAAATTGGAAAAGTATCTGCAAAAGACTCAAGCAAGATCCACACCTCACTCCATATGCAAAAGCCAACTCAAGGGGGATAATGGACCTAGGACTAAAACAAAGGACTATAAACTTCATTAAAGAAAAATTAGGAACAACGCTAGAAGTCCTAATCCACAACATAAACAGTCTTCCAAGTATCCTGAAAAACCTACAACAAGGAGAAGATGAAATAGATGAATGGGATCTTCTAAGAATCAATTCCCTATGCACATCCAAAAATTTGTCCAACATGGTACAAAGGGAAACCACAAACTGGGAAAAAGTATTTAGTAATGACCTATCAGATAAAGGACTTAAATTGAGAATTTATAAAATACTTGAGCACCACAACAACATAAAGGTAAATAATCCAATAGAAAAATGGGCACAGGATATGAACGGACACTTCACCAATGAAGACATTCAGTTGGCTAACAAGCACATGAAGAAATGTTCAAAATCCCTAGCTCTAAGAGAGATATGAATTAAAATAATTATGAGATATCATCTCACCCCAGTCAGAATAGCAAAATTTAACAGAACAGCTACCATGGTCTGCTAGGAAAACAAATAGATTTGTCCTGGAAAGGGTTAAACCGGGTGACTCCTTGGAGGCAAGGATTCTGAGGCCCCGTCTAACTTACTTCGGACATGTAGTGAGGAGAGACCGGTCCTTGGAGAGGGACATCATGCTTGGGAGGGTGGAGGGATGGCGCAGGAGAGGAAGGCCCTCTATGAGGTGGATTGATTCAGTGACTGGGATAATTGGGATGGGAGTGTCAGAGACAGTGCGATTTGCACAGGACAGAGTGGAGTTTAGGGCTGTTGTACATAGGGTCGCTATGAGTCGCAGGCGACTAGACGGCACATAACAACAACAACAGAACAGCAAGCAGCAAATGCTGGCGAGGTTGTGGAGAAACTGGAAGCCTTACTCACTGTTGGTGGGAGTGTAAAATGGTGCAACCACTGTGGAAGGTGGTATGGTGCTTTCTCAAAAAGTTACAAATGGAGCTACCATTTGACCTAGCAATTCCACTACTGGGAATATATCCCAAAGAGACCATAACTGACATACAAGCAGATAAATGCACACCCATGTTTATCACAGCTTTGTTCATAATAGCAAGGAGTTGGAAACAACCTAAGTGCCCATCAACAAACAAATGGATAGAGAAGCTGTGGTATATTCACACAATGGAATACTATGCTGTATTGAAAAGCAAGTAACTCATGCAGTATTATTCAAAATGGGTGACCCTGGAGGACATTATGCTGAGTGAAGTATCTCAGTCATAAAAGGACAAATACTGAATGTTTTTGTAAAAGAGGACTGACATCGGAATTGGGGGAGACTGAGAAAGATGGGTTCAATAATGTATATTGCATTGAAACAGTTGAGGGAGAAAACAGTTTAAAAGGGATATATGCTTAGGTATTTTTATCAAGACAGAAGTCCAGACTGAAGGCTACATAGTGGAGTAGACCTGGGGGAGGGTTGTAAAACAATGAAATAATTTTTGTTTTACTTTTCCAAGGGGATAGTGTCCTAGGGGGGAGGGTTAGGAGGGGAGAAAAGTGCAATAATGAATGAATAGAAATCAAAAGTCTCTGTAAATTTTTACTGAAATTAATAATAAATTTTTAAAAAAGAAATGTTATCTCCCTCTTAAAAAACAAGGAAAGCATGTATGTTAAACACAAACTAAATCTTTTGAATGGCAGATTGAGAAACAAACATATCCCACTTTTAAACATGGCACCAACCATACCGCTTCAAATCTGTACCACTCTCCACAATCCTGACGATAATCCAGTTTCCAGGTTTAGAGCCCTGAAAGAAGTCATTGCGTCTCTTCTGAGTTTCCCCATGTTAAGGCTTCAACTCATAATTTTTTACTGGTCCAGTTATCATTCTGCTTTACCCAAAATGTAGCTTTACAGGTCTGTTCTGATTTCAATTCATTGATCCTCCCTAAATCTGTCCAAACTAGTCCAAAGCCCTGGTACAATCTTAAATATTTTCATTTATTTCCAAAATTTAAGAATTAGAAGTTTATTATGGAAAACACAGATTTCTGTGTTAGCTTGTGGGGAAAAAAACTGAGACTGCTGAATCTGCTCCAAATGGCACGAGTTAACTAGAACTGAGTAGTCATACTCCTTTTAGTCCATGATTAACATTCTTCTGTTTATATGGTTCCTTCTATATACCTTTCAACATTAACATACTTGCCTAGCCTCTGGAATAAGGTTGAATCTGCAAACTCGAAAGCCAAATCAATAATAAACAACATAGCAAATGATGCAAACAATTATGCAAACAACTTCCAGCTATGATAAAAGGTCTATGATGCAATTTTAGGTTGTTGTTGTTACGTGCCGTCGAGTCGCCTGCGACTCATAGCGACCCTATGTACAACAGCCCTAAACTCCGCTCTGTCCTGTGCCAATCGCACCATCTCTAACACTCCCATCCCAATTATCCCAGTCACTGAATCAATCCACCTCATAGAGGGCCTTCCTCTCCTGCGCCGTCCCTCCACCCTCCCAAGCATGATGTCCCTCTCCAAGGACCAGTCTCTCCTCACAACATGTCTAAAGTATGTTAGACGTAGCCTCAGAATCTTTGCCTCCAAGGAGCCACCCGGTTTAACCCTTTCCAGGACAAATCTGTTTGTTTTCCTAACAGTCCATGGTATTCTCAATACTCTTCTCCAGCACCACAGCTCAAAGGCAGATTATGGAGAAGATTTGCTCTCTACTGCTAAGCTAATGGTTGGTGGTTGTTGTTAGGTGCCATTGAGTCAACTAAGAATTACAGTAACCCTATAAACAATAAATCTGAACCCTGTCCTTTCCTGTGCCATCCTTACAATCTGTTAAAACCTCAAGCCCATTCCTGCAGTTACTGTGCCAATTCAGCTAGTGGAGGGTCTTCCTCTTCTTTTCTCCCCCTCCACCATTCCAAGCACACTGTCTATCTCCAAGGTTTAGTCTCTCCTAGCAACATGTTCAAAGTATGTGAGAGAAAGCTTCATCATCTTTGTCTCCAAGAAATACTATACTCTAGTTACACCTTGTCCAACTCTTATATGTTTTTTTGGAAGTCCATAGAATAGTCAGTATTCTCCAACATGACACAGTTCAAAGGCATCAGTTCCTCTTTTGTCATCCTTATTCATTGTATGTCTAGTTCTCAGATGCATAGCAAGTGGACTTAAAGACCATGAGCTGAATAAGATGCACCTTAGTCCTCAAATTGACATCATTACTCCTCAATAATTTGGAGAGATCCCTGACTATAGACTTTACCAGTGTAATAAGTCGCCTGATTTTCTGACTGCTGGTATCCATTATATTGGTTATGGATCCAAGTAAAAGGAAGTCATTGACAATTTCAACCTTTTCTCCAACTATTATGATGTTGCCTGTTGGTCCATTAGTAAAGATTTTTGTGTTCTTTACATTGAAATGCAGTCCATATTAAAGGTTGCAGTGTTTAACCTTCTGCAACAAGTACTTCAAGTCTTCCTCACTTTCAAAGGCAAGCAATGTAGGGTCTTCTGAGTAATGAAGGTTATTGATGTCTTCTTCCTCCAATCCTGATGCCACATTTCTCTTCATAAAGCCCAGTTCCTCAGGAGGCTGAGATGTATGAGGAGGAATGTAGCATCAGGATTGGAGGAAGATTCATCAACAACCTGCATTATGCAAATGACACAACCCTACTTGCTGAAACTGAGGAGGACCTGAAGAGCTTGCTACAGAAGATCAAGGACTGCAGTCTTCAATATGGATTGAACCTCAACATAAAAAAAAACAACAAAAAAAAACAAAGATTCCAAGCAATGGAATAGCTGGGTCATATGGAATTTCTATGTTCAGCTTTTTGAGGAAGCACCTTACTGAATGGTTATACCATCGTACAATCCCACCAGCAATGTACAAATTCCTATCTTACCACATCCTTTCCAACATTTACTACATGATGTCCTGTTACATTTTGCCACTGCTACTGGAGTGAAATGGTATCTTATTGTGGTTTTGATTTGCATCTCTCTTATTACCAGTGATTTGGAGCATTTCTTCATATGTCTGTTGGCCATTTGAATATCTTCCTCTGGGAAAATTCTTTCCATGTCTTTTGCCCATTTTGTTATTGGCTTATCAGATTTTTCTTGTGGAGACAAAGGAGTATTCTATAAACTTTAGTTACGAGATGGTATGAGATTTTGTCTTAGATAGTATTGCCAAATGCTTGTTCTCAGTCAGTAGGTTTTCATTGCTTGAAATATACTCCAAGAAAATGAGAACTGGAAATTCGTACACCAGTGTTCATAGCAGCATTATCCACCATTGCAAGAACATGGAAACAGCCCAGATGACTAACCACATATGAATGGACTGAAAAGTTGTGGCACATTCACTCAATGTATGAATCTATGCAGCATGCAAGAGCAATCGCTTTTGTAAATTACTACCTAACTTAGGAGGAACAAGAGAACATTATGCTGAGTGATCTAACTCAGTCCTACAAGGACAATTACTATAAAACCATTACTGTAGAATGAGTATGAGAATCCAAGGCTCGGGAGAGGGTGGAAATAAAGGGGTGAGGATGGAGGGGTAGAGTGTAAATTATAGGGTTATACAATTTGATGTGTGGGTGGAGTGATGGAAATGGGAAGGAACTTTTGTGAAAAACAATGAGTTCAAACTTTGTAAAGAAATCATAGTAATGTAAAAAAATAAAAATATGTTGCAGCATGTGAGATT
>NW_006399927.1:238889-241789 GCF_000299155.1 Elephantulus edwardii
CAATGACTACAGATGACAGAAAGAATTGATGCCTTGGAACTGTGGTGCTTGAGAAGAGTATCCAATATAACATGGACTGCTAGGAGAACAAACAGATTCATTCTAGAGAGGGTGAAGCAAAGCTGCTCCTTGGAGGCAAAGATTCTGAAGCTTCTTCTGGCATACTTTGGACATGTTACAAGGAGGGACTAGTCCTTAAAGAGGGACATCATACTTGGGAGCATGGAGGGACAGCACAGGAAAGGAAGACCCTCGATGAGATGGATTCACTCAGTCACTGGCATAATGGGGATAGGTGTGCCAGAGACAGTGAGGTTGGCACAGGATAGAGCATGGATTAGGGCTCTTGTACTTAGGGTCACTATGAGTTGCAAGTGACTCCATTGCACATAATAACAACATACAGATTAAACTGGTATGGAGAAAGGATACAACCCAGATGCAAACTTTTCCTAACTTTAAACCTTGTAACTTGGTAGTTCAATTAAAATGTCTGACAATCTACTTCTGTTAAATCACAGCTAAGAAGGCTCTATGCTGCAGTTCTCTTCTGTAAAACAGAATAGATTAGAATTAGAATCAAGATGAAGAAAACATATTTAGTTTGTTTTTTATTTCTGTTTTGAGTGAATCATGCAGATGTACATTACACATTGCTCCTGTGAGGGCAAGTAAAAACAACAACAGAAATCACAAAACAAACAAACAAACAAAAAAACCAAAAGCAAAAAACCACACAGTCACATATTCATTTGAATTTGTAAATAGAGACTTGCCAAACTGGAATCCCAGCTATCTTTCTGCAATCACTGCTCTAGAGCTGAGGAAGCCTCCCTCCTCCACTCCTCTCCAGGTGATTTTAACACAAACACTCTTCATCAGTTTACCAGGAGGAGACTGACTGCCTGTTTCTCTCCAAAAAGCTGCTGGTGAGTTCAGAGACGAGTTACCTTTTGGTTAGCAGCACAACACATGGTGGGATAAGCCCCCATGATTCAGCAACTAAAGTACTTCAATACTTATGCTGTCATAATAGATTGACTAACAAATGAACAAACACAAAATTTAATCCTGATATAGATCTTGAAGTGAAAAGTGAAATTGGTCTGTGGTTGTTTTGACTTTTAATAGTTTAAAAATCAAGGTCATATATTCTTTATAAAATTATTTTGGAAACTGTATTTCTCTTACATGCTTTAAGATGTTTTCTGAATCACTACAACTAGCTGTGCCATTGAAGTCTGAAAGCATTCATGTGCAAAATCATTGAAATATCAACCACTTTTCCCCAAGTTATTAATTCTCCTTGTTTACATGTTCCAGATTTAAAAACAATCTAAAATAACTAATATAATAACATAATTCTGTTTTGTATTATTATACTTTCCAGAACTTAGTCCTTTTTGTTGATGTACTTTCTCCCTTAAAGGAAAAATAAACTTTTCTGTTTATTTATCATTGTATATTTGACTATTTCCTGTCAATCTGTTTCCTCAATCCGTCTATTTCCTTAGAACCGTTTTCTCTTGAGTTAAATATTTATTTTAAATTTTTTCGCTAAAGAATAGAAATTTCTCTTATATTTAACTTACATATTATATTTGGACATTCACCATTATCATCACCTTTGTTTTCTATATAGGATAAAATTTCTTTTGATCCCTCCTTTGTCCTGATTCAACTTGACTACTTGGAGTATAAGTTTTAGATTTTCAGTTATATAGGCATTTCTTTTTTAAACTGTTGACATTAATGTCTAGTTTTAATTCACTATAGTTAAATGTGGTCCATACATGTTCTGCTTTTTAGCATCTATTCCCATTTTCTTTTACCCTAAAATTGATATTCATTAACTGTGAATGAGGATAGCCCAAATATATTTGAGATTTTTAAAAAAAATAATATGATCACTGATATCATTTGACCTTATTAGTTATTGTCATAGAGTTATATATACCAAAAATATGTGTCGGTTTGGTTAGGACCTGATTTCCAATGGTTTGGCAGTTATGTAAGCATGTAATTTTTCTCTTATGTGATGATTTAATCATTCCATGTGTTGTAATGAGTTCTGATCAGCCAATCAGTTTAAAAGAGATTATGGTAAAATTCAGTTACTTTATTTTTTATTTTTTTAGTATTGGTTTACACACAAAGTTCCTATACGTTGTTTTTTTTCACACCAGATCTTTCCCCTCTCCTCTACCCATCCCTCTCTCTACCCATCAAATTGTGTGACCCTATGATTAAGTCCCCTATCCTTGAATCCTCATACTCATTCTATAATAATGGTCATATACAATGTTTGTCTTTATGAGTCTGAGTTGGCTCAGTCAGCATAATGCTCTCCATTCCCTCCCATGTTAGGTAGTGTTTACAAAATCATTTCTTCTGCATGCTGCCTAGTATTCCATTGTGTGAATGTACCATACTTTCTCAATCCAGTCCATTGTAGTTGGGCATTTGGGCTGTTTCGGTGTTCTTGCTATGGTGAATAACACTGCTATGAACATTGGTATAGAAGTCTCTGCACTTCAGTTCTCATTTTCTCAGGGTATATTCCAAACAGTGGAATAGCTGGGTGATATAGAATTTCTATATACAACTTTTTGAGGAAATGCCAAACATCCTTCCAGAGTGGTTGTACCATTTTACAATCCCATAAGGGTTCCTATCTCAGCATATCCTTACCAACATTTATTACTTGCTGCCCTTCTAAAATTTGCTGCTGCTACTAGGGTAAGATGGTATTTCGTTGTGTTGTTTTTTGTTTTTGTTTTGCTTCTTCTCCTTCTTCTTCTCCTTCTTCTTCTTCTTCTTCTTCTTCTTCTTCTTCTTCTTCTTCTTCTTCTTCTTCTTCTTCTTCTTCTTCTTCTTCTTCTTTTCTCTCTCTCTCTCTC
>NW_006399927.1:241889-246539 GCF_000299155.1 Elephantulus edwardii
TCTTTCTCTCTCTCTCTCCTTTTTGTGTACCATCAAATTGCATTTAACTGTCCCAGGAGGAAATTACCCCTCCTTCTCCAGTGGAACACCTGGTGGATTCTAACTGCACACCTTAGGGATTGCAGAGCAGCTTCTTGCCACTAGGCCACCAGAGCTACCTTCTCACTGTGGTTTTGATTTACTTCTCTCTTACTTCCAGTGATTTAGACAGATACATGAAGAAATTCTCTAAATACCTTTATTTTTATAAGTAAAGTAAGGGGATCCAATTTAAGGGGAGGTGAGCTCTGGTGGTGTAGGACCCTAGCACATTTCACTGCTAATCCAGCAGTTGTTCTGAGGAGGCAGGGGAGTGAGCTCTCCTTTGTTTTTATTTATAGCCTTAGAAACTCAGTTGAAGGTCAATATGAGTCAGAATTTTCATGGCAGCAATGAGTAAATGAGTTCCCCTGGGGTGTGGCCTCTATGCCTTTTATCTCATAAGAGATTAAAAGAGAGAAACACAAGTGGAGGAGGAGGACTCTCAATACTACTAAGAAAGAAAAGCCAAAGGGGAACATGTGCTTTAGACCTGGGGTTTCCTCCTACATCCAGAAGACTGATTCCAAGATACATGGAGAGCTCCAAGGGAGTCTGATACCACAGCTGTTGAAAGGAGACAAGGACCTTCTTCCACACTTGAAAGAAAGAAAGAGACTTCCCCTAGATATCCTTCTAAACCATGAGAGAACACATTTACTTATTAAAATCATTCCATGTGGGTTTTCTGTTATCTGTTGCTTCTGTTAGGTGCCACTGAGTTAAGTAGAGTATGACTCATAGTGAAGTTTTGAAGAGCAGATCTGGATTCTGTCCTATCCTGTGCCATCCTAATAATCTCTGCAATACTCGAGTTCATTGTTAGCATCATTGTGTCAGTCAATCTTGCTTAATGTCTTCCCCTACTTCAATGACTCTCTACTTTTACCAGCATGATATGTTTTTCCAAGGACTAATCCCTACTAACAACATACCCACTGTATGAGCCAACTTTCATCATCTTTCTCCTTAAGGAGCATCTTGCAGTATTCTCTCTCTCTCAGACATATTTACTTGTTCTTTCAGCAGTCAATGAGATGTGCAGTGGTCTTCTCTAGCACCACAACTCATTGACTCCAGTTCTTCTGTCATCTTCATTTACAGCAGTATTGAATAACTAATACAGTTATATTCTGTTATTTCTCTATTTTTTGGTATACACACACACATTTAGACACTCTGACAGTTTGATAATGTTATCTGCTGTTGAGTTAACTTCAACTCATAGTGACCCTAAGTACAGTAATAACTCTGAATCCTGTCCTATCCTGAGCCAATCTTACTGTCTCCAAAACAGTTACCCCCATTACCCTAGATACTATGTAAATCAATGTAATCCAGGGTCTTCCCCTGCACTGTCCCTCCACCCTTCCAACATGAGGTCCTTCTTCAAGGCAACATGCCCAGAGTATGTGAGATGGAACTTCAAAATCCTTACCTCCAAGGAGCAAATCGGTTCGGTTGCATCCACTCCAGGACAGACTTGTTTATTCTCTTGGCAGTCCACTCTATATTCAATACTCTTCTCTAGAACTACAACTCAAAGTGGGTAAAAGATATGGGAAAGATTCTGTGTGGAAAAAATGTATATGAACTTTGTAAGTTAAGCAGTACCAAAAAAAAGTCATCTATTCTTCTTCTGTCATCCTTAGTCATTGTCCATCTCTCTGATACATAGCAAGTAACTGTGAAAATTATGGCCTGGATCAAGTGTACCATAGTCTTTAGAATGGCATCATTGTTCCTTAGCACTCTGGAAAAGTCCCTGACAGTAGAATTTCCCAAAGAAACTCTCCCTTTGTTTTCCTGATGGCTGATGACAAAAGAGTGTTGAATGTGAATCCGAGCAAGATGAAATTGTTAACAATCTCAATCTCTTCTTGATCTATCACGGTGCTGCCAGTTTGCCCAGTGGTGGGAATAATCTTCATTTTCTTGATGTTGAGCTTCAATTTATAGTGAAGACTGCAGTCCTTGCTGACTGCATGCAGCAAACACTCAGGTCCTGCTCAGTTTTATGAGGCAAGTTTGGGTCATCTGCATAAGGTAGGTTGTTGATAACTCTTCTTTCAATGCCACATTTTTCCTCATAAAGCCCAGACTCCCAAATGATCTGTTCAGCATACAGACTGAAAATATAAAGAGGCAGGATATATCCCTGATGCACTCCTTTCTTGATTTTAAAACACACTGTATTTCCTTGCTCTCTTCTGATGACAGCTTACAGGTGTAAGTATTCATTTTGCATGACCACAATCAAGTGTTCTGGGATTTCAATAAGATTAAAATATCACACTAGAATGGTAGTTTTACACTTCCAGTCTCTCTTTAGCTGCCATCTTGCATCCCATCATGTGCAGCCTCTCTCAGCTGGTCTGCCAAAAAAACCTTCTGAATGCCAGCCTTACTCCCCCGTGTGGCCCTATTTCCTCTCTGACAAGATGAAAGAAATGATCATGAATGAGGAGAAACTTGCCAAACTGCAGGCCCAAGTGCACATTGGTAGAAAATGAACTGCACACAGAAAGAAAAAGGTGGTTCATAGAATAGCTACAGCAGATGACAAAAAAACTTCAGATCTCCTTAAAGAAATTAAGGGGAAACAATATCTCTGGTATTGAAGAGATGAATATGTTTACAAATCAAGTAACGGTGATCCACTTTAATAATCCTAAAGTTCAGGCATCTCACCATTACAAGCCATGCTGAGACAAAGTAGCTGACAGAAATGTTACCCAGCATAGTAAACCAGCTTGGTACAGATAGTCTGAGTAGTTTAAAAAGACTGGCTGAAGACCTGCCCAAACAATCTGTAGATGGAAAAGCACCACTTGCTACTGGAGAAGATGACGATGATGATAAAGTTTCAGATCTTGTGGAGAATTTTGATGAGGCTTCAAAGAAAGAGGCCAACTGATTTCAGTCAACTTTTGAAGAGGATAAAACATGACGAAGTTATTTTGAGCTGCTATTTTAAATAATGACTGCTTTTTAAAATTGTTTTGTTTATGAATCTGACAAAATCTAGATATCTCATATTTTTAAGCCTAACAAGCCTTTTGGACATTGCAGCTCTTTTCAGTTTATGCTTAAATATAATTCATTCTTTGCAGCTAAGTAAGCTGAAGAAGTCTGGGAATAAAATTTGAAACAAAGGTTAATAAAGTTCTTTGCCTAGTATTTGCCTTTTATTACTATTACTTCAATAATGATGATTTGTACACAGAAAGCAAAATAATTTATAGAAAGCTAATTTTGTCATGTAATAATGGCCAATGATCTTAATGTAAAAAAAATAGTAGGCTTTTTTCCAATTTCTTTTTGTAATTAAGCGATTTTTAATGCAAGAAACGAGAGATTTTCTGGTTTGGAGTGGAGAACTACAGTGTAATAGTTACTAATGTTAATTATTAATTTTTAAAAAAAATGTTAATTTTAATGAACATTTACAGAGATTTTTTTATTTCCATTCATTCATCGTTGCACATTTCTCCCTGCTCCCCCCCACACCCCAGGGTCGCTCTTCTCTTCGAAAACGAAAAGAATAATTCCTTCATTGGTATACAATCATTGGTACCCACCCTGAGTACACTGAGTACACTCCATAACGCAACCTTCATTCCAGACTCTTGTGATAACCATAATACCCTATCATATATCGCTTTTAAACTGTTCTCTCTCTCATCTGTTTCAATGCAGTATACCTAATTTATCCAGTTTTTCTCAGTCTTACCCTAACCCTGATGTCAGTCCCATTCTACAACAGTGGCACTATACAGTGTTTCTCCTTTTGTGACTGAGATATTTTACTCAACATAATGTCCTCCAGGGTTACCCATTTTGAATAATATTGTATAAGTTCCTTGTTTTTCAATGCAGCATAGTATTCCATTGTGTGAATATACCACAGCTTCTCTATCCATTTGTTTGTTGATAGGCACTTAGGTTGTTTCCAACTCCTTGCTATTGTGAACAAAGCCATGATAAACAGGAGGTGCATATGCCTGCTTGGATGTTGGTTATGGCCTCTTTAGGGTATACCCAGTAGTGGAATTGCTGGGTCAAATGGTATCTCTATTAGCAAATTTTTGAGAAAGTGCCACACCGCTTTCCACAGCGGTTGCCCCAGTTTACACTTCCACCAACAGTGAATAAAGACATTATGGTGAGTAAACTATCTGCAGAAGTCTCTCCACAACCTCGTCAGCATTTTTACATTTTGCTAGTCTTACTGGGGTGAGATTATATCTCATAGATGTTTTGATTTGCATCTCTCTTAGAAGTAGGGATTTTGAACATTTCTTCATGTGCTTGTTAGCCATCCGAATGTCTTCTTTGGTGAAGTTGGTCTATTCATATGTTCTACCTATTTTTCAATTAGATTATTTACCTTTATCTTATTGTGGTGCTCTAGCATTTTATAAATTCTGGATATAAGTTCCTTTGGAATCACAGAAGCCAAGAAAGCTTAAGATACAAACTGTAAGATCATGGGTTGGACAATGGAAGATATTTTCTGAAGGGACTTGGTAGACGAGAAGGGTTATCCTGGTGGAGGGTGGAGCTGGGAAG
>NW_006399927.1:246639-247794 GCF_000299155.1 Elephantulus edwardii
AGAACAACCACTTGGCCAACTGACTGGAAGAGGTCAATATTTGTTCCCATCCCAAAGAAGGGCGACCCAACTTAGTGTGGAAACTACAGAACAGTATCATTGATTTCACATGCAAGCAAGATTCTACTGAAGATTATCCAAAAATAACTAGAACAGTACATCAGCAGAGAACTGCCAGAATTCCAGGCTGGGTTTAGAAGGGGTCGTGGTACTAGGGATATTGTAGCTGATGTTAGGTGGATCTTGGCTGAAAGCAGAGAATACCAGAAGAATGCCTATCTGTGTTTAATTGGTTATGCAAAGGCATTTGACTGTGTGGATCATAACAAACTGTGGCTGACTTTGAGAAGAAAATTATTATAAGTAAAAAATATTACTAACATTTAAAAACTAGAGTTTATCATTAAAAATAAACAATTAAATGTGAGTAATTATAGATTAGGGGTCTCTCGTGGCTTAGTGGTTAAGAGTTGTGCTGCTGACCAAAATACATGTGATTTGACTGACACCCAAGCAGATATATTCACACCATGCTTATTGCAGCTTCGTTCATAATAGGAAGGAGTTGGAAGCAACCTAAATGCCCATCAACAAACGAATGGATAGAGAAGCTGTTGTATATCCACACAATGGAATACTATGCTGCATTGAAAAAACAAGGAACTCATGTAATATTATTCAAAATGTCCCTGTAGGACATCATGCTGCGTGAAGTATCTCAGTCACAAAAGGATAAATACTGCGTGGTGCCACTGTTGTAAAACAGGACTAACATCGGGGTTGGGGGGGAGACTGAGAAAGATGAGTTCAATAATGTATACTGCATTGAAACAGATGAGGGAGAAAACAGTTTAAGAGGGATATGTGATTAGGTATTTTTGTCATGACAAAAGTCCAGAGCGAAGGCTGCATAGTGGAGTGGACCTGGAGGGAGGGATTGTAAAACAATGAAAGAATTTTTCTTTTTTTTTTTTACAAATCCATAATTTTATTTGCTTTTCAGTAAGTTTAAGTCCTCGAGGGATACAGCATTACACGGATTCTGTGTCCGATGGCCTTAGCAGGAAGGTTGCTCCGAAATTTGGCCCGAACCATGCCACTGTTTCCGTGGGCTCGAGTTACCTTTCCCCAGATTACTCTGGTTTTATTGGGTTT
>NW_006399927.1:247894-253794 GCF_000299155.1 Elephantulus edwardii
TTAGAGCTGTTGTGCATAGGGTCGCTATGAGTCGACTCGATGGTACATAACAACAACAACAACATCTGACATGTCATTACCAAATACTTTTCCCCAGTCTGTGGCTTCTCTTTGTACCATGTTGGAGAAGTTTTTGGATCTGCATATGGAATTGATTGCTAGAAGGTCCCATTCATCTACTTTATCATCTCCTGATGGTAGATTTTTCAGGATACTTGGAAGACTGTTCACGTTGTGGATTAGGACTACTAGAGTTCTTACAAGCTTTTCTTTAATGACCTTTATATTCCTTGGTTTTAGTCCTAGGTCCATGATCCACCTTGAGTTGGTTTTTTATATGGAGTGAGGTGCGGATCTTGCTCGAGTCTTCTGCGGATAGTTTTCTAATTTTGCCAACACCATTTGTGAAAAAGGCTGTCATTTCCCCCTTAACTGATTTCATCTCCTTGTCAAAAATTAGTTAACCATAGGTAGATATTTTCAATTCTATTCCATTGATCTATGTGAATGTCATTGTACCAGTACCATGCTGTCTTGACCACCTCAGCAGTGTAGTAGGATTTGAAATCAGGGAGTGAGATGCCTCCTACCTTTTGTCTATTTTTAAGGAGTGCTTTGCTTATTCGTGACTCCTTTTCATTCCAAATGAAACCATTTCCATCTCGTTGAATAATGGGATTGGTATTTGTATTGAGATTGCATTGAACGTGTAAATTGCCTTTGGTAGTATTGCCATTTTCACAATATTGAGTCTTCCTATCCATGCGCAAGGCATATTCTTCCACTTCTCCACGTTTCTTTTTGTTTCTTGAAGTAATGTGTTGTAATTTTCTTTGAATAGATCCTTTGTGCTTCTGGTTAAATTACTCCCAAGTATTTTATGTTGTGGTTAGCTCTTGTGAAGGCTATTGTTTTTCTTCGCTCCGGCTCTGTATTCTCTTTGTCACTGTAGAGAAATCCAACTGATTTTAGTATGTTGATCTTGTATCCTGCTATTTTGCTGAATTGATCAACTATGTCCAATAGTTTTCTTGCTGAGTCTTTAGGGTTTTGTAAGTATACTATCATATCATCTGCATAGAGACATAATTTTACCTCCTCTTTGCCAATTTGGATACCTCTTATTGCCTTCTCTTTCTTATTGCTATTGCTAAGACTTCCAAAACAATATTGAATAAGAGGGGTGATAGTAGGCATCCTTGCCTAGTTCCTGTTCTTAAAGAGAATGCCTTTAACCTCTCTCCACTGAGAACAATGTTGGCTCTCGGGTTTGCATAAATACTTTTTACTATACTGATCCTCTAATCCTATTTTGTTTAGTGTTTTAATCAGGAAAGGATGTTGGATTTTGTCAAAGGCCTTTCTGTGTCAATTGATAGGATCATGTGGTTCTTGTTCTTTGCTTTGTTAATATGATGAATTACATTGTTTTTCTTATGTCGAACCATCTTTGCATACCTGTTATGAATTCCACTTGATCATGTTGTGTTATTTCTTTGATGTATCACTGGATTCTATTGCCCAGTATTTTATTCAGGATTTTTGCATCTATGCTCATAGAAGATATTGGCCTACAGTTTTCTATTTTGGTTGTGTCCTTTCCTGGCTTTGGTATCAAGGATTTGTTCGTTTCATAAAATGAGTCTGGGGGAGAAGGGTGCAACAATGAATGAATGGAATTCCAAAATCTCTGTAGATGTTCATTGAAATGAAAAATAAACAAACTAAATTAAAAAAAATGAGTCTGAGGGAATTTCATCTTTTTCTATTTTCTGAAATTGTTCGTGTAGAGTTGGTGACAGTTCTTCTCTGAATGTTTGATAAAATTCACTTGTAAAACCATCCAGTCCAGGGCTTTTTTTTGGTTGGAAGTTGTTTTATTACCTTTTCAATTTTTTCTTTTGTAATGGGTCTGTTCAGATGTTCAATTTCGGTTTGTGTCAGTTTAGGTAGACTGTACATTTGTAAGTATTTGTACATTTCCTCTAGTTTTTCATATTTGTTTGAGTGTAGTTTTTCACAATCCTCTAATGTAAGCTTTTTAATTTTAGTTGGTTCTGTTGTGATGTCTGATTCATCTCTTATTAGTTTCAAATTATTTTTGTCTTCTCCTTCTTTTCTTTTCTGAGTTTTGCTAATGGTTTGTCGATTTTATTGACCTTTTCAAGGAACCAACTCCTAGTTTTGTTGATAGTTTCAATTGTTTTTCAGTTTTTTATTTAATTTGTTTCTGCTCTAATTTTTATAGTTTCAGTTTTTTTAAAGGGTGTCAGGTTTTCTTGCTGTTCATTTCAATTTGCTGGAGATGTTGAGTTAGAGAGTCAATGGTTAATTTTTCTTGCCTTTTGATGTGTTTGCTTTTTGTTATAAATTTACCTCTGATTACTGCTTTGGCTTTTTCTCAGAGATTATGTTAAGTAGTGTTTTCACTGTCTTTTGTTTCAACAAACGTTTTAACTTCATTTTTTGTTTCTTCTTTTACCTAGTCGTATTCAAGCAAGTTGTTGTTTAGCTTCCAAATATATGATTTTTTCTTTTTTATCCTCTTGTTATTAATTTCTAATTTTGGTGCGTTGTGGTCTGAAAACATACTTTGTATAATTTATACATTTTTTTAATTTATTAATGCTTGTCTTGTGACCTAGAATGTGATCTATTCTGGAGGAAGTTAGTTCCATGCACATTGGAGAAGAAGGTATACTTTGCTTTTGGGGGGTGTATTACCATATAAATATCTATGAGATCAAGTTCACTTATTGTGTGGTTTAATTCTTGAGTATCTTTGTTGAGATTCTTCTTGGTAGTTCTGTCTTTTCTTGAGAGGGGTGTATTGAAGTCTCCAAATACTATAGTAGTGTTGTCTATTTCCTTTCTCAGTTTTGTTAATGTGTGTTTTATATATTTTTCACGTCTTTCATTTGGTGCATAGATATTGTTATATCCTCTTGTTCTATTGACGCTTTGAGCATTATGTAGTGACCTTCTTTGTCCTTTGTGATGGTTTTTGCATTGAAATTTATTTTATCAGAGATTAGTACCACTACTCCTGCTTTTTTACTTTTTGGTTACCATTTGCTTGGTATATTTTTCCCCCATCCTTTTATTTTTAGCCTTTCTTTATATTCATTTTTCATATGTGTCTCTCACAGAAAACATATTGATGGATTTTGGTTTTTTATCCTATCTGCTACTCTTTTTGTCTTCAGTGGTGCATTTAAACCATTCACATTCAGTGTAATTATTTAGAGGTAAGGTATTATTGCTATTATTTTGTTGTTCAATTCTTTTTGGTGTCGTTGCTAGTTACTTTAGTCCATCTTGTTTTCTGTGGCATCTCTGTATGAAGGACGTCTGTCAGTTTTTCCTGGAAGGCTGGTCTTGGTTTTGCAAACTCCCTTAGGTTCTGTGTTTCTGGGAATATTTTGATCTCTTCTTCATATTTGATAGACAATTTTGGTGGTACAGTATTCTTGGTTGACAGTTGTGTTCTTTGAGTGTCCCATATATGCCATCCCATTGTCTTCTTTCTCACATGGTTTCTGCTGAGAAATCGGCACTTAGTCTTATCTGTTCTCCCTTATAGTTACTCTTTTTTTCTCTCTTGTTGTTTCAGTATTCTCTCCTTATCCTTACTTCTAGCAAATTTGACAATGATATGCCTTGGTGTTTTTCTTTTAGGGTCTGTTCTATATGATGTTCACTCAGCTTCTTGAATATATATTCTCTCATTCTTCATTATACCTGGAAAGTTTCCCTCTAGTAATTCTTCCATAACTTTTTCAGTGCCTTTACTTGCTTCTTCCTTTTCTGGGATTCCAATGATGTAAAAGTTATTTCTTTTAATGGTATCCCACATTATTCTTAAGTTTTCTTCTGTTTCTTTCTTTTTTTATTCTGCTTTTTTCTCGATCAGATCTATGGTGACAATTCTATCTTCTATTTCACTGATTCTGTTTTCCATCTCTTCACCTCTGTTCGTTTGTCCCTCCTTCATGTTGACAGCATCAGAAACCTTAGACCTCATATTTTGGATCATGGTTTCTTATTTTACCAGTGCCTCTAGTACCTCATTTGTTTTCTCTGCATTGTTTTGGATTCTTTTTTTAAGCTCTTCCTGTTTTTTGCCTGCAGTGCCCTGTAAATTCTTCAAGTTTGTTTTTCATCCATTGAAAATATTCAATCATTGTTCTTTTAAATTCTGTGTCAGAAAGTTCCATCAGACTCTCTGACTCTCTTGCTTCAGGAAATACACTGCTACTGTGTCATTGTGGGGACGGGGGTAGATATCTTGCTTTGAGCTTGCATGGAGAGTGAGGTACCCTGCTTCTTTCGAGACAGTGATGTGGTAGAGTTTTTGAAATCTGAGGTGATAGCTGGTTCTTGATTTGATGTCACTATTCCACTGTCAAAATGCCCAGGATCTCCCTGTTGATTGAGTTAGTGAGACCAACGTGGTCAGGCCAGACAGAAATTTGTAGTCCAAAGAAACTTAATCTTCAGTGTTACACTACTTTTTTTAAGGGGAGTTTGATAAATCCTATAGATTTAGTCTATGATTTTTAACTTCCTGGCCCGAAGGCCCCAAAATTTAAAGCTGGTGCTGTCCTCACGGACTTCTGGAACTCGTAGTCTCCATACTGCATTGTGTGGGTGAGAGGGACAAAGGGGGGTTGTGTTGCTGGGCCCAACTGGACCCCTTCTTCCTGTGTCCGTGTTAAATTTTATATACAAAATGTGTGCTTCAAAAATTTTCATAATTAGATATGCTTAAATAAACATAATGATGCTAAACATTTGGTAATAACAGTTTATGATAAAATGGATAATTTATCGAGGTACTTCTAAAAGTTACCAGAATCAATACATTTTGAAGAAAGCTTCACACTCCCCCCACCCCAATCAGCTGAGGATAGGGAGGGAAGGCAATATTGAAACTTTAATATTGAAACAGGGCCAAGGCTCTAATTATCAAACTCACTTTTCATTAGATGTACACTGAATACATCAGTTCTAATATCAATTTCCTATTTTTATTTAACAAACCCTCCTCCTTCCTACAAAATACTTTAGCTCTCATAAGGTAAGGGCTTTTTATTTTAAATGGTTAGTTATGTAATGTGAAAATACAATTAAAAAAAGAACACCTTTGTTAAAAGTTGTAGTGCTATAAAATTAAGCCCAGTGAAAAAACTTTCTACCTGGACTACATTTTCACATTTTATTATAACAAGGTCAGAACACTTTTATAGCACCAACGTTTATCCTTTTATATTTGGCTTACCTTTTGTCTTTTGTGAAAAATTAATATCCTCTCACAGTTTGGCAAATAAGGAAGAATATAGTTTAAAATAACTTTATAAGTGATCCAAGAAAATTTGTGGAAATATAAAGTTACCTCCTTTCCAAAGCAAATACTTTTGGAACATAACCAATGTAATTTATTGACCCCAAAACAGAAAAGTAAGCTGTTCAGAAAGTGTATATGGATGGACATTTATGACAGCTTGGATAAAGATTAGTATAAGATGAGAATGCTGGCTCTATCCAGTCCATCATGCCAATCACCACTCTCTCCTTCTTGGGAACAACCTGACTCTTGTAGATATTATGAATTCTGTGGAAAATGATGTATCAGATCCATGGTCCATTATTTTCTACCTTAATGACTTTTACAGTATGTACGTTTAAGACTGATTGACTCATTTATTTTAAGACAGATTCATGCTACAAATTTTGAATAACCATATTTGTTGTTGTTGTTGTTATGTGCCATCAAGTCGCCTGCGACTCATAGCGACCCTATGTACAACAGCCCTAAACTATGCTCTGTCCTGTGCCAATCGCACTGTCTCTGACACGACCATCCCAATTATCCCAGTCACTGAATCAATCCACCTCAT
>NW_006399927.1:253894-254855 GCF_000299155.1 Elephantulus edwardii
AAAATCTCTGTAGATGTTCATTGAAATGAAAAATAAACAACCTAAATTTAAAAAAAAAAGAATTTCCTTTTAATACACAGGCACCTAGAAGAGACATCAGAAGAGTCATAACTTAGAAGTTAAATTATCCCTAAAATGGTTATTACTATAATAAACTCAACTCATTGCCATCAAGTAGGAAACTTACTCATGATGGACTCTCTATTGTTCTTCGTAGACTGTAAATCATTGTCCAGTTTTCCCCCTCAGAGCTACTATTGGATCTGAATCACCCGAGATCCATGGCTGTCGAGTTAGCAGTGCAATGTTACATAGACTGTGACACCAGATTTCTCCAATTTTACCATAGGCTTACCTCAAAAAAGTCAAGCTGATAAAAACTACTGTAAATACCTTATAGAACAGTCTATAAGGCAGAAAATACAGCATACAATAAAAGTAAATTTCTTGCATTACAGTGGCGAGAAGCCAAAGCTAAAGGAAGAAACCAAGAAATCAAAAAGCTAAACAGAAAATGCCAAAAGGCAGCCCGGGACGATAAAGCAAGATACTATAATGAAATGTGCAGAGAGCTGGAGTCAGAAAATCAAAAGGGACGAACTCGCTCAGCATTTCTTAAGCTGAAGGAGCTGAAAAACAAATTCAAACCACGGGTGGCAATACTTAAGGATAATTTAGGCAGTATATTAAATGATCCAGAAAGTATCAAGAGAAGATGGAAGGAATACACAGAGTCACTGTTTCAGAAGGAATTGGCTGACACAGAAGAATTTAATGAAATGACATATGAGCAAGAGCCTACGGTGATGAAAGAGGAAGTTCAAATTGCTCTGAGGGAATTGGCAAGAAACAAGGCTCCAAGAATTGATGGCATACCAATTGACATATTTCAACAAACAGGCACTGGCCTGGATGTGCTCACTAAGTTGTGCCAAGAAATCTGGAGAAGAGCCAGCTGGCC
>NW_006399927.1:254955-263618 GCF_000299155.1 Elephantulus edwardii
AAAGTGCAGTAATGAATGAATGGAAACCCAAAGTCTCTGTAAATTTTCATTGAAATTAATAGTAAATTAAAAAACAAAAACACAAAAGACATGTTGTTTGAATCCACCTGCTACTTTGCAGAGAAAGGTGGGCAGTATTCTCCTCTGCATTTTACAGCCTCAGAAAATCTGCTGGAAGGTATGCTATGAATCAGTTTCATCTTGACAGCACACAAAAATAACAACAAATAAACAAGCACTAGATTGCCAACAGAAAGATTCGTGGTTTGAATCTACCAGTTCTGCTCAGAAAAAAAAAATGCTTACAATCTACTTCTGTGCAGATTCTCTCACATTTATGCTGACAAGTCAATGCCAACTCACAACAACCTTCCATTGGGATCCCAAGGATGTAAATCCTTCAGGGAGAAGACTGTCCATTTTTCTCCTGCTGAGTTGCTAGTAGATTTGAACCACCAGAGGTAGAGATGAGAGACCTTTCAGTTAGCAGTGCAACTCAATAAATGCAGTCTTTACCACCAAAGTTCCCTTATCTCATATTCTCTCATTGCCTTTTAGTTAGAACTCAAAGCTGACTCTTCAGAAGGCTTTCAGGAGGGTGTATGTCATAAATCTCCCATTATTCTCTTGTGGATGCACTGGAGGAGTTAAACTATTAAAGAGACATCACCTTTGGTTTAACAGCACAACATCCTACAGACTATGCCACCAGAGCTCACCTGCAGTGGTTCTATTATATAAAGGTTAACACTCTGGAATCTGAACCCAGTGATCTGAGTTCAAGTCTTGATCAATCTCTGCTCTTTGTTCTGAGACAAGAAAATCCTGTGGAACAGTTCTACTCACTAATACACAGTGTCTCCCTGAGTAAGAATGGACTTGACAGCAATTAATAACAACAAGATAAAGTGTGGATCAACAACAAATTAAAAATTAGAGTGGATCAACTTAAAAAACTTAATGGTTAAAAACTGACAATAAGAATTTTAAGATAAAGGCACATTCTATTTAAGACAATTTAAATGAAAACAGATATAAAGTAAGAAAAACTACATAAAGAGTTTTTGGTCAATAAGTTTTGTTTTTTGAAACATTTCATCTTTCTTCCAAAAATATAAACATATTTGGTAATGTGGAATAATGTAAAAAATTATTCTCACCCATTTACTTTTGGCTTTCCAAGTTTGGATAAAACTAAAGAAGTACCATTATAACTTTTTTCTAGTGTCTCTACAAAATGTACAAAACAACTTCATGGAGCTCTTCAGAAGTATTTAAGATGAGGCTGTTCAGAGAAGAAAAGACGTTTGTTACTCGTGAAATTAGTCAATGGATGAAAAGCTTTAATAGAATCTTTCTCAGGGTCCTGGGGTATTAGCTCGGATGTAAGATGGAAAAATAATGCTATACTAATTTAATAGGCACCCATTAGATCCAAGGAAATATGATTTCACATATTTAATTTTATTTTCATTTATAACATTTTGTTTAAACCTTACAATAAATGGTTGAATTATGTGTCATTATTACACTCTTTGTTTGTTTGGCTATCCATGGTATATTCATCAAGCCTCTCCAACATCACAGCTGAGAGGTATCAAGTCTTCTTCTTCTCTTATCCTTAATCATTGTCCAATTTTCAGATGCAAGTAATCAGAAAGACTGTGACTTGAATACATTGCACCTTAGTCTCTCAACTGATACCATTACTCTTCAGGACTTTGGAGAACTTCCTGACAGTTAACTTTAGCAAAGCAATATATCTCCTGCTTGGTACCTTCCTGACTCATAGATCGAAGTAAGATGAAATAATTCACAATTTCAATCTTTTCTCTACATATTTCAATCTTTTCTCTTCTCCACATTGTCTATGTGCTCTGTGGTGAGGACTTTTGTTTCCTTGATGTTAAAATGTAATATATATTGAAAGCTGTAGTCCTTGATCTTCTGCAGCAAGTGCCTTAAGTCCACCAACCTTGCTTTCACCAAGCAAGGTTGTGGCATCTGCATAATTCAAGTTCTTGAGTGTTTCTCCAATCCTAAATGCCACATTCTTCTTCATAAAGTCTATCTTCTTGAATGATTTGTTCAGCATACAAATTGTAAAACTGTGGAGAAAGAATTCAGCCCTGACACACATCTTTCTTGATTTTAAAACAACAGCTTCTTGATCTAGATAGAGCATAATTAAGTGTTCTGGAAGTCTACTCTTCTCGATGTTAACTATACTTTATTATGATCCCCAAATCTAGTGTCTTTGCATAGTTAATAAAGCATAGACATTCTTCTGATATTCTTTGCTTTCAGGCAGGGTCCATCTGACATTATCAATGATATTCCTAGTGCCAAAGCCTCTTCTAAACTCAGTTTGAACATCTGACAGTTTTCTATTACTGTATCACTCTAGCCATTTTTGGATCTTAAGCAAGATTTTGCTTGCGTGTGATAGTAATAATATTGTTCTATAATTTCCACATTCTGCTGGATCACCTTTTTGGGGGATAATGAAAGAAAAATATCATTATCTTTATAGTTAGTCAGGAAGTCATTCTCCAAATTTCTTGGCATTGGCTGATAAGTTTGTCCGTCACCTGTTAGTTAAACAATTTGAACATTTAGAACCCCATAGATGCCTGGGGCTCTAATTTTTGCCAATGTCTTCAACACATTCTTCTTTGAAGAAGCTCAATATCAAGTCAAGTGCTTACTGCTGAAGAGACCAACAATTACTTATATGCAAATTCAATTGCAGACTAAGAAAATGAAAACAAGTACACAAGAACCAAAATATAACCTGGAGTCTATTATGAATTGAAAAACAATTTTTATAATAAATGAGAGACATTGAACAGTAATGATGGAAGACCAGGTGTGTTGTGGAATGACATCAAAGATATTATCGATGAAGAGAGCAAAATATTGTTACTAAGACAGAAAAGGAAGAAATTATTAAAACACATAAAAGACAAGACTAAAAATGGTACCAGAGCATCAAGAAGCCAAAACAAAGGGAAGAGATGGCAAAATAAAGGAAATGAACAGAAGATTTCAAAAGACAGCTCATGAAGACAAAGACAAATGTAATAATGGAATGTACAAAGAGCTGGACTTGGAGAATAAAAAGGGAAACGCTCCCTCAGCATTTCTCAATTTGCAAGAAATCAAAAACAAACTCAAGCCTCAAGATGCGATACTCAGAGATGCTACAGGCAAAGTCCTGAATGATCCTGGCAGCAGCAAAAGGAGATAGAGGTAATACAGAATTATTGTACCCAAAACAATTGATTTGTTGAAAAACCATATGGTAGATAACTTGAAATTAAAGACTGTGCTGCTAACCATTGCCTTCTTCTGAGTTATATTTCAAGGCTGAAATTCCTCGTTAGCCTTCCCAAAGGTACTATCCAATTTCCCTGAATTGAATATTGACTGTAATTAGGACCACTCTGAACTACTGGAATCAAAAAGTACTTCAGAAACCCCATAATAACTCAGAAGGCACATTTTAAGAGTTGTGCGTGTTACTGTGTGTGAATATGTAAAGTGGATGGAGGCGACAAGTGACAAAAGATGGTGGTAATGACAGCAATTGAAGTTCCAAAGTCAAAAGAGTTGCCTTAATTAACCTACTATCTCTCCACATGTACTCCTAACCTCTATTTAACTCTGATCTTGCTCACCCTCTGAAAGAATACTACACTGTGAAGGAATACTTAGCTCTGTTAGTTTTTCTGCCTGTTTTCTCTGGACAAGTCTTATCGGAACTTGAAATCTGGATTTCTCAGACAATATACCTCAACCCTAGCCTACTTAAGATTTTCTTTTATAGCAGGGGTTCCTATAGCTTCATGTGCTTTTCCTATGATAAGATTCACCTCACTGCTATTAGTTTCTGTTGAAAGTCTAGGCATGTATAGCATATGAATGACTTTACCTTGTTCAGGGTTTTAAAATTAACTTGTAAAAGAAATTATATATTATAAATGACCAGTTAATGTTGGTTAAATAGATAAATGACTGCATGGATGGTTTTTGTTTGGAATCTATGATTTACATGATCCTAAATCCCTCATTCACTGTGTTCATGTGATGAGTGTCCTAGAGGGAAAGAGTGTTCTGGTCATATGAGCACACACACTTTGATACTGTGGTTATTTGGTAATTAGTGATCAATATTCAGGTGTTAGATGTGCTTCATGGCTATGATTCTCTCTCTGAAATACAAACCACTTAGAAAGTAAACAAAAGTAGATTTCTAGGCATAAAAAATTATTAAGCCTTACACTACAAAAATGACCAAATTAAATTCAACTAAGAAGAGAACTAGTTTCCACAGAGGCCGAGGGAGGTCAAAAGAACCCCAAGATACCTGCATATCATATTTCAGCTGGTGAATTTGAATCACATGCCTTCGGGATTACAGTACAGTTTCGTGTGTGTGTGTGTGTGTGTGTGTGTGTGTGTGTGTGTGTGTAACTCTGATGGCTTAATGGTAAGGAATTGTGCTGCTAACACAAAGATAGATACATGGTTCAAATCCAGGTATTCGCTCTGCTGGAGAAGAATGGAATATCTCCTTTTGTATGATGATTTGCTACCTCTGAAAACTGGCTGGAGGATCATCTTTGGGTTAGTTCTGGCTCAATGATTTATAATAACAAATATATATCTAGATATATAGAGATAGATGATAGATAGATAGATGATAGATAGATAGATAGATAGATAGATAGATAGATAGATAGATAGTTAGATAGATAGATAGATGATAGATAGTTTTTTAAAAAATAATTGCATAGATTTTGGAACAGGATTTGATAGCTATGTTGTTGTTGCTATGTGTCATCAAGTAGCTTGTAACTCATAGAAACCCTAGGTTAAACAGCTCTGAACCCTGCTCTATCCTTAGCCAACTTTATCATCTCTGACATACCTACTCCCATTATTCTAACCACTGAGTCATTCCACCTCAGGAAGGGTATTCCTCTCTTGCGCTGTCCTTCCACCCTCCCAAGCATGATGTCCCTCTCCAAGAACTGGTTCTTCCTTGCAATCTGCCCAAAGTATGTCAGACAAAGCTTCAGAATCCTTGCCTCCAAGGAGCAGCCTTGTTTCAACCCTTTCCAGGATGAATTTAGAGACACAAAAGACCTATACAAAGGAAACTACAGATCATTTCTCTGTGGCTCAACAAAGGCCCAAAATAAATAGGAAAATATGCCTTGTTCATAGATAAGAAGACACAATATTGTGAAAAGGACAATCCAACCAAAAAAATCATACATGGTCAATGCAATTTCAATACAGGCACCAAATTCCTTTTTCAAGGAGATAAAAAAGGAAATTGTCAAGTTTAGTTGGAGGGGAAAGAGACCATGAATAAGCAAAACACTTCTGAAAACAAAAAATGAAGTGGGAGCCATAGCATTCTCTAACCTCAAAACTTACTACACAGCAGTAGTAACAAAAACAGCATAGTACTGATACAATAACAGGCACATAGACCAATAGAATAGAATTGAGAACCCAGAAATAGAGAAAGCTATCTATGGTCAACTGATATTCAACAAGAAAATAAAGTCTATCAAATGGGGAAATGACAACCTTTCCAACAAATGGTGCTGGGAAAACTGGACTGCTATCAGCAGAAAGCGGAAACAGGATCCACATCTAACACCATACACAAAAATCAACTTGAGGTGAGTCAGAGACTTTGGAGCACAGCTCAAAACCACATAGTTCATCAGAAACTAATTGGGATCACGCTTAGATGGCCCAGTCTATAGTATAAACAGGCTGCCAAATACAGCCAGAATTGTTCAATCTGGAGAAGATACAACTGGAGAAAGGAACTTCTTAAAGCCAGGCATATATCCTGTCTCTGTACCTTTTTAATCTATATGCAGAACAGACTTTCCAGGAGGCTGGACTGCATGAGGAAGAATGTGGCATCAGGATTGGATGAAGATTCATCAACAGCCTGCCTTATGCAGATGACACCACCCTGATTGCTGAAACCGAAGAAGATCTGAAGTGGTTGCTGCAGAAGATCAAGGACTGCAGCCTTCAATATGCATTGAAGCTCAACATCAAGAAAACAAAGATTCTCACCACCGGGCCAATTGGCAGCACCATGATAGATGGTTAAGACACTGAGATTGTTAACAGCTTTAGTTTGCTTGGCTCCACAATCAACACTATTGGTACCAGCAGCCAGAAAATCAAGAGATGAATAGCATGGGTAAAGTCAGCTGTCAGGTACCTCTCCAGAGTACTGAAGAGCAATGATGTCAGTCTGGAGACTAAAGTGAGCCTGATCCAGGCCATAGTCTTAGCAATTGCTTGCTATATGTCAGAGAGCTGGACAATGACTAGGGATGATAGAAAGAGAATTGATACCTTTGAGCTGTGATATTGGAAAGAGAGTGTAGAATATACCATGGACTGCCAGGAGAACAAACAAGTTCATCCTAGAGAGTGTGAAGCCAGGCTGCTCCTTGGAGGCAAGGATTCTGAGGTTCGGGCATGTTGCAAGGAGGGACTAGCTTTTAGAGAGGGACATCATGTTTGCTAAGGTGGAGAGATAGAGAAAGAGAGATAGATTAATACAGTGACTTGGTTAATGAGATTAGATGTTGCAGAAACAGTAAATTTGGCACAGGATAGAGCAGGTTCCAGGGCTGTTGTGAGTTGCAAGCAACTCAGTGGCATATAACAACAACAAATATTAAATCCCTGTGCACATCAAAAACTTTTTCCAAAAGAGTGAAAAGAAAACCTACTGATTGAGGAAAAACATTTGGCAATAGCATTTCAGAGAAGGGTCTCATGTTAAAAGTTTACAAAAATCCTACAGAGCCTCTAAAGAAAAAAACCTGATATCACAATTACAAAATGGGCAAAAGTCACGGAAAGACTTCACTGAGGAAAATATTTAGATGGCCAACACACACATGAAGAAACACTCAAAATCACTGACAATAAGAGGGAAGCAAGTCAAAACCACAGTAAGGCATTATCTCCAGTAGCAGTGGCAAAGTTTAACAGGACATCAAGTAATAAATGTTGGAGAAGATGTGGAGAGATAGAAACTCATACATTTTGGGTAGTATTGTAAAACGGTACAACCACTCTCTAAGGAAGTTTGGGGGTTCCTCAAAAAGCTTAACATAGAAATTCCATATTACCCAGCGATATCACTGTTGGAATATACACTGAGAAATGAGAACTGAAGCACAAACAGACACTTGTACATCAGTTAATGGAGACTTGTTCCTAGCAGCATTATTCACCAAAGCGAGAACATGAAAAAAAATGCCCAAATGTCCAATCACAATAGACTAGACTTTATTGAGAAATTATGTTCCATTCACATAAGAGAATACTATGCAGCATGCAGGATCAATGATTTTGAAAATTACTACCTAATTTGAGGGGGACTGGAGAGCATTATGCTAAGTGAACTAACTCAGTTCCATAAGACAAATATTGTATAAGACCATTATTGTAGAATGTGTATGAGGGTCCGGGGGGTGGGGAGAAGGTGGGAAGCAAAGCAGTGAGTACAGGCGAGGAGGGTTAATCATAGGGCTTCACCATCTGATGGGTGTAGGGATGGGGTGGGTAAAGAAAATGGGAAAGATTCTGTGTGGGAAAAAAGTATACAAACTTACTAAGTAAACCAGTATAACAAAATTATTTTAAAAAAGAAAGAAAAGATAAAAAAAAGTGAGGCTAGAATATGTCAGACAGGGAACTCAAAAGAAAGGAAATATTTAAGTAAATAATTCCAGAAATTTCCATAGTATTCTTTAGCATCTTTGGTCACATAACAGCTACTTTTATAGGATAAAATCTTATGTGACCACTTGAAATGAAAATCTAAATAATTTTCAGGCCTAACTCATAACAGCCTGTGATATGCAAATAGCACAACCTTGCTTGCTGAAACTGAAGAGGACCTGAGGAGCTTGCTGTGGAAAGTCAGGGACTGTAGTCTTCAATATAGATTGAAGCTCAACATCAGGAAGATAAAGATTCTCACCACTGGGCCAATAGGCAGCATCATGATAGATGGAGAAGACATTGAAGATGTTAGCAATTTTAGCTTGCTCAACTCCACAATAAACACTCTTGGCACCAACAGTTAGGAAATAAAATTAC
This sequence comes from Elephantulus edwardii, assembly GCF_000299155.1. Classification (NCBI taxonomy): domain Eukaryota; kingdom Metazoa; phylum Chordata; class Mammalia; order Macroscelidea; family Macroscelididae; genus Elephantulus; species Elephantulus edwardii. The sequence goes on from NW_006399927.1 coordinate 263,119, forward strand.
AGAGCGCACTGGGAAAATCTGTCAGGAAATTCTGTAGATTACTGAGGAGCAATGATGTCAGCCTAGAGATTAAGGTGTGGCTGATCCAGCCCATTTTCTTTGCAATTACTATGTGCCAGAGAGCTGGACAATAAGTAAGGATATTAGAAGGATCAATATCTTTGAGTTGTGGTGTGGATAAAAGTGTTGAATATATCATGGATTGACAGGAGAACAAATGGGTCTTTATTAGAGAGGATGAAACCAAGTTTCTCCTTGGAGGCAAGGATTTTGAGGCTTCATCTCACATATTTTGGGCATGTGGCCATAAGCCACCAGGTCCTTGGAGAAGCACACAATGTTTGAAAGGGTAGCGGGACAGTGCAGGAGAGGAAGACCCAAAATAAGATGGATTGACACAGTAACAGGGGGTAGGTGTGTCAGAGTCAGTGATACTGGCTCAAGATAGGGCAGGTTTCAGAGCCATTATACATAGGGTCACTATGAGTCACAAGCAACTC
>NW_006399927.1:265868-273215 GCF_000299155.1 Elephantulus edwardii
AGTGTTGAATATACTGTGGACTGCTAGGAGAACAAACAGGTTTGTCCTAGAGAGGGTGAAGCCAGAGTGTTCCATGGAATCAAGGATTCTGAAGCTTCGTCTGACATATTGTGGGCATGTTGCAAGGAGGGACTGGTCCTTGGAGAGGGACATCATGTTTGGCAGAGTGGAGAGGCGGCGAAGGAGAGGAAGACCTTTGATGAGATAGATAGATTCCGTGACTGGAGCGGTGGGAATAAGTGTGTTTGAGATGGCTAGGTTGGCACAGGATAGAACGGCATTTGGAGCTCTTATATATGGGGTCACTATGAGTCGCAGGTGACTCGATGGCACATAACAACAACAACAACAAGCATAAAATAACAACCAAAAAAAACCCAACTAGACATATAAACTAGCAGGAAAATGTGTTCTATAATCATAAGGAAATTATCAGTTGATTTCTAAAAAATAAAACAACAAATGGTAGAAATGATGAGATTATCAAACAAGGATATTTAAAAACAAAAACAAACAAAACTACAAAACTTCTCATTGCCAGTGATGCAAAGGCATCAATCTTTTGGCCATCCTTATTCACTGTCCAATTTTCAGGTGCATTCAACACTTTTGAAAACCCATTCTTTAAACTCACATCCTTCCTCTTTAGCTGTTGAAAGAGGTCTTTTTCAACATATTTATTCAATGAAACACATCTTAAGATTTGTTGAGTGCTTCTCTCGTGGGCATTGATTATGGGTTCAAATGAATTTACGTGTTTGGCAACTTCATTCTTTGATCCATCTCTCATGAATTTACCTATAGATCCAGTGGTGAGCATCTTTATTTTCTTAATGTTCAGATGCAATCTATAGTTAAGGCTGTAGTATTTTATATATATTATATAAGTGTTTCAAGTCTTTTAAATTTTCTACAAGTGTTTATAACCTCTACAGAACATAGGTTGTTGTTTAATCTTCCTGCAATCATGCTACCACGTGCTTTTCCATATAGTCCAACTTCTCAAATTATTTTCTCAGTATATAGACTGAATAAACAAGAAGAAAAGATACAACCTTGTTGCACACCTTTTCTGATTTTAAACTTGTATGTTCATTTGTTCTGGTTGAACAACTGCTTCTTGGGCCATGTATAGAATTAGGATGAGCACAATTAAGTATTCTGGGATTCCCATCCTTCTCAATGTTATCCATAATTTGTTACTATCCACACAGTCAAATGCATTTCTATAGTCAATACACAAGTAAACACCTTTTCTACTGTTAACAGTTCTTTATATAACATCATGGCAGATCAACTGTTTCCCTTCACAGAAAATGAAGTGCAGCAATGGGCCCATGTTAATAGTACTCACTGAACTTATTATGTTCCCCATCATACTGAAGTATTTGGCTTGATAGAATGATAAGAATACATAGCATTCTAACTTAAAGCACCAGTTAAGTGAGAATACATTGTAGGGTAAGGACTGAATTCTTCAGGTTGCTTTATACTCTCTAATGCATTGTCCAGTATATGATACCATTTCTTCTGTAGCAAAGATTCAGGGGTCTAGGAACCAAGGGGTGAAAATGGAAGTGTCTTCATTCACTATTACCTCTAGCGGCCCATTTAAAATAATATTTGCACTTTTGTTTCTATGTCCTTTGGGTCTGTACACCTTAGTTCCAAAGGGAAGGGTGCTTTCATTAAGAGTCACAATACTTATTCCATTGAATTTAAGGTTAGGTTGTTTGTCATCATCATCTCATTGCTGTCAAGTCAAAACTAACTCATATCTGATGCTACAGCAGGTTTTTGGAGCCTGTAAATCACGCAGGAGGAGATTAAGTATCTTACTTCTGAAGAGTATCTGGTAGATTTGAGTTGTCAGAGAGGTGTGACATTGCTGTTAGCAGCAAAACTCCATATGGATTAGGCCACAAGAACTTCCTAACTATCCAGACACTTTCGGTTCTTCTTGGGTCAACAAACAAAGGAGTTACAAAATTGGTGGTGTGATAGATTCATTTCATCAAGTGGAAATTGGATCATATTACAGACTAAAATTAAAAGGAGTTATATATGAAATACAAGACATTTCTGAGGACATTTTTGAAACCATGATCTGCTATTAAAGTGCATTGTTAATCTACACCTACTTCTCATTGATCCATTTTCTTATTAATTATCCAATATTTTGTACTTACAATAATTATAAAATATAATTATTTTGTACATTAATGACCTACATCTAGCATTAGTGAATGTTAAGACATAAAGAGAGACTAACAATAGTTCTGAGGGTAAAAGGTTTGTTTCCGCTTACCTGGGTCATGATTCTCTGTGTTTGGACAGGTTGCATTATTTAATTTTGCAATTAGAAGCTAAGCTACAATCCCAAAAGCACGTGATTCAAATTCATCAACTGCTCTGTAGAAGAAGGATGCATGATCTCCTCATCTGTGATTAACTACCTCTGAAAACCCACTGGAGGGTTATCTGTGAGTTGGTTCTGATTCAATGGTATACAACAACAGTCAAATAGATTTAGGTACCACAAACTAGCAAAATCCTGCTGAAGATTAACCAAAAATGACTGGAACAGTACATTGACAGAGAACTACCAGAAATACAAGCTGGGCTTAGAAGATGTTGTGATACTAGAGACATTATTGTCAATGTCATATGCATCTTGAAAAAAAAAGCAGAGAGTACCAAAAGAATGTCTAGCTGTGTTTCGTTGACTATGCAAAAGCATTTGACTGTGTGGGTCACAACAAATTGTGGCTAACATTGAGGAAAATGAGAATCCCAGAATATGTGACTGTGTTTATGCAAAACGATACTCAGGAAGGGTGTATGCCAAGGATGTGTCCTGTCTCCATACCTCTTCAACCTGTATGCAGAGCAGATTATCCAGGAGGCTGGGCTCTAGGAGGAGAATTGTGGCATCAGGATTAGTGAAAGATCTATTAACAATCTGTGTTATGCAGATGACACAGCCCTGCTTGCTGAAACCGAAGAGGACCTCATGCACTTGCTGCGGAGGGTCAAGGACTGAAGCCTTCAGTATGGACTGAGGCTCAATGTCAAGAAGACAAAGATTCTCACCACTGGACCAATTGGTAGCATCAGGATGGATGGCGAAGAGATTGAGATTGTTCACGGCTTCAGTTTGCTCGGCTCCATGGTCAACACTCTTGGCACCAGCAGTCAGGAAATAAAAAAACGTATTGCAATGGAAAAGTCTGCTGTTAATGACCTCTCTAAAGTACTCAAGAGCAACAGTGTCTCTCTGGAGACTAAGGTGCACCTGATACAGGCCATGGTCTTTGTAATCACTTGTTATGCATCAGAGAGTTGGACAATGACTAGGGAGGACAGAAGGAGAGTTGATGCATTTGAGCTGTGGTGCTGGAGAAGAGTATTGAATGTACCATGGACTGCCAAGAAAACAAACAGATTCATCCTGGAGAGGGTTAAACCAAGCTACTCCTTGGAGGCAAGGATTCTGGGGCTTCGTCTGACATACTTTGGGCATGTTGCAAGGAGGGACAGGTCCTTGAAGAGGGACATCATGCTTGGGAGGGTGGAGGGACAGCGCAGGAGGGGAAGACCCTCTATGACATGGATTGATTCAGTGACTGGGGTAATCGGGATGGGTGTGTCAGAGGCAATGTGATTGGCACACGATAGAGCAGGGTTTAGGGCTGTTGTACATAGGGTCGCTATGAGTCGCAAATGACTCGACGGCACATAACAACAACAACAATACTTGGATCAAGAAGCAATACTCATAACAGAGTAAGGAAACACTGCATGGTTCAAAATCAGGAAAGAAGTGCATTGGGTATTCATCCTGTCCCCATACCTTTTCAGTCTGTTTGCAGAACAGCTCAATCGGGAAAGATGGCTTTGTGGGGAGGAGTGTGGCATCAAGAATGGAGGAAGATTCATCAACAACACATGATACAGAGATAACACAACCTTGCTTGCTGAAACTAAAGAAGACCTGAAGCACTTGCTGCAAAAGGTCAAGGACTGTAGTCTTCAATTTGGATTGAAGCTCAACATCAAGAAGACAACGATTCTCGCCACTGGGACAATTGGCAGCACCATTTTAGATGGAGAAGATAGTGAGGTTGTTAGCAATTACAGCTTGCTTGGATCCACAATTAATACTCTTAATTAACACCAGTAGTCAAGAAATCAAAAGACGAATTGCTTTGGGAAAATCTGCTTTCATGAACCTTTCCAGAGTGCTGAAAAGCAATTATGTCAGTCTAGAGATGCACCTAATCCAGGCCATGGTTTTCTCAATTACTCGGTATGTTCAGTGAGCTGAACAATGAATGACTAAGGATGACAGAAGCAAAATCTATACCTCTGAGCTATGGTGCTGGAGAAGAGTCTTGTGCATATTGTGGATTGCCAAGAAAGGAAATTGGTCTGTCTTGGAGTGGATTAAACCTAGTCTTTCCTTAGAGGCTAAGATTTTGAAGCTCCGTCTCACATACTTCGGGCATGTGGCCAGGAGAGACCAATCCTTGGAGAAAGACATGATGTTTGGAAGGGTAGAGGAACAGTGTAGGAAAGGAAGACCCTGGATGAGATGGATTGATATGGTATCCGGGGCAATGGGGATTGGTATGTCAGAAATAGTGAGTCTTTCTTAGGATAGGCAAGGGTTCAGAGGTGCTGTACATAGGATTGTTATACATCACAGGTGACTCAATGGTGCATAACAACGAAAACATACTCTATTGTGTGGGGTTTTTTTTTAATTATTTAAGCTTCATGTTTAGAGTCAACAAGACCTCAGGGAGGGCCTCTGCATATAAAAGTTAGTTGTTACTATATTTTGGAGGAACATTCTTCTAAGTGGTACAGCACTCTTCTGTCAATATGCTGTACTGGGGTAACCTGGGGTTGCTGTTATGCTGAACCTTATGCCATTGGGGTGTCAAATGCCATAATGACTACCCATGGTGGACAGTGTTTGGTGGAGCTCACACTTTAAGACAGGTTTGGAAGCAGGAGTGGCATCCACTTGCTAATCAACATGCCTCTAGAAACTCTATGAACTTTGATAAATGATGATAGTTTTAGAAAGGTTTCAGGCCTTTTGTTCACAGGGTCGCTATGAGTTGTGCTCAACTTGACAGCAATCAACACCACCACCTTCTACTTGCTTATAGACTAGCCTGTTACCTGATATTTTGCATTTATGAATATAGGAAAAGAATCTGTTTGACAAAGCCCTAGTAACACATTGATCAAAGCACTTGACTACAATTTTTTTGCATTAATGACAAATATCTGGTAGTAACAAATGTTGAGCTGCAAGGGGAAGAGTATTTCTGGCTATGATGATTATGGTTTCATGTCATCTTTACTGGGTCATGACTCTCAGTTGTAGACAGTTATATCATAATGTACTTTTATAGACATATCATGCTGAAGTTAGTCACCAATCTCACTCCCATTGCCTTAGTCACTATGTCAATCCATCTCATCCAGAGTCTTCCTCTCCTGTGCTGTCCCTCTAGCCTTCCAAGCATGATGTTCTTCCCCAAGGATCAGTTCCTACTGGCCACATGCCCAAATATACATAAGATGGAACTTCAAAATCCTAGCCTCCAAGGAGAAACTTGTTTTCACTCTCTTGAAGACAGAGCTATTTGTTTTCCTGGTGATGCATGGTATTTTCAAGACTCTTCTCAAGCACCACAACTCAAAGGCATCAATTCTTCTTCTATCATCCTTAATCATTATCCAGTTCTCTGATGCATAGGAAACAGTTGTGAAGACCAAGCCTGGATCAGGTGAACCTTAGTCTCTACACTGACATTGTTGCTTCTCAGTACTCTGGGAATGTCCCTGACAGTAGATTTACCCAGTGTGAACTGTCTTTTGATTTCCTGACTGCTGATGTAAAGGATATTGATTGTAGAGCTGAGCAAGCTGTACTTGTTAACAATCTTAATCTCTTTTCCATCTATTGTGGTACTGCCAATTGGCCCGGTGGTCAGAATTTTTGTCTTCTTGATGTTGAGCTTCAATCCATATTATAGATTACAATCCTTTACCTTCTACAGCAAGCACTTCAGGTCCTCCTCAGTTTCAGCTGGCCAGGTTGTGTCATTTGTATAAAGTAGGTTGCTGATGAGTCTTCCTCCAATCCTCATGCCACACTCCTCATAAAGCCCAGCCTCCTGAATGCTCTGTTCTGCATATAGATTGCAAAAGTATGGAGATGGAATGCATCCCTGACATACTATCTTCATGTTTTTGAACCATGCAGTGTTTCCTTGGTCTTTTCTATGACTAATTCCTGGTACTAGGGATATTATAGCTAATGTTAGATGGATCTTGTCAGAAAGCAGAGAATACCAGAGGAATGTCTATACGTGCTTCATTGACTATGCAAAGGCTTTTGACTGTGTGGATCACAACAAACTATGGAAATGGGAATCCCAGAACATTTGACTATGCTTATGTGAAACCTGTACTTGGACCAAGAGGCAGTCATCAGAACAGAGCAAGGACACTACATAGTTCAAAATCAAGAAGGGGTCCATCAGAGATGTATTTTATCTCCATACCTTTTCAATCTCTATGCAGAACAGGTTATCTTGGAGGCTGGGCTGTATGAGGATGAATGTGGCATCAGGATTGGTGGAAGAGTCATCAACATCAAGAAAACAAAGATTATCACCACTGGGCCAATTGGCAGCATCATAATAGATTGTGAATGGATTGAGATTGTTAACAGTTTTAGTTTGCTTCTTGGTACCAGCACCTGGGAAATCAAGAGATGAAATGCATTGGGAAAGTCAGCTGTCAGGGACCTCTCCAGAATACTGAAGAGCAACGACATTAGGCTGGAGACTAAAGTGAGCCTGATCCAGGCCATTGTCTTTGCAAGTGTGTGCTATCTGTCAGAGAGCTGGACAATGACTAAGGATGATAGAAGGAGAATTGATGCCTTTGAGCTGTGGTGCTAGAGAAGAGTGTTGAATATACCATGGACTGTTAGGAGAACAAACAGGTTTGTCCCGGAGAGAGTGAAACTGGGCTTCTCCTTGGAGGCAAGGATTCTGAAGCTTCATCGAACATAATTGGGGCATGTTGCAAGGAGCGACCAGTCCTTGGAGAGGAACTTCATGCTTGGGAGCATGGAGGGACAGTGCACGTAAGCAAGACCCTCGATGAGATGGATCCATTCAGTGATTGGGGTAATGGGAGTAGGTATATTGGAAACAATGATATTGGCATAGGATAGAGCAGTGTTTAGGGCTTTTGTACATAAGGTTGCTATGAGTTGCAAGTGACCCGACAGCACATAACAACAACAATGTGTGT
>NW_006399927.1:273320-284566 GCF_000299155.1 Elephantulus edwardii
TGTGTGTGTGTGTGTGTGTGTGTGTGTGTGTGTGCAATTCTGTTGGTCTCTAGTGGATAGCGACTTGTGCTGCTAATCCAATGGCATATGGTTCAAATCCACCAACTGTTTCTCAAATTAAAGGTGAGTAATCTCCTGTGTGGTATACAGCCTTTAAAAAAATGCTGGCAGGTGAAGTATGAGGTGGTGCTGATTCAACAGCAATGAGTGAGTAAGTGAAAAAGAATATATGTTAATATGCTAAGGAATATTTTATGTAGTTTTGTTAAGGTGTATCTTATGCAATTTTATATGGTGCATTATTGCAGGACATTATTTTACTATGTACATTTTCCATACCATTGAACAGTATTTTCAATAGTGGTTATACCTTGAGGAGATTGGTAATCCCAAAACACTTGATTGTGTTTATGCAAAACCTATACTAAAAGCAGGAAACAGTAGTCAGAACAGAGCATGGAAACACTGCATGGTTCAAAATCAGGAAAGGATTGTGTCAGGGATGCATCCTGTCTCCATACCTTTTCAATCTATATGCATAACAGGTCATCCGGGAAGCAGGGCTTTATGATGAAGAATGTGGCATCAGAATTGGAAGAAGATTCATCAACAATCTACCTTATGAAGATGACACAATCTTACTTGCTGAAACTAAGGAGGACCTAAAGCTGTTATTGCAGAAGGTCAAGCTTCATGGATTGAAGCTCAATATCGAGAAGACAAAGATTCTGACCACTAGGTCAATTGGCAGTACCACAATAGATGGAAAAGAGATTAAGATTGTTAGCAACTACAGCTTGCTCAGCTCTACAATCAATACCCTTGGCAGTCAGAAAATCAAAAGATAAATTTCATTGGGAAAATCTGTTGTCAGGGCCTTCTCCAGAGTACTGAGAAGCAACAATGTCAGTCTAGAGACTAAGTACTGTAGCAATGGGACAATTAATTTAAATAGCATTCTGTTTATTCCAAATATTTAGTATTGGCTTCCCATATTTTCCCCCTTTTGTTTTTATCATAATTATGTTATCATCTAGATGAGCATCCTTTATACACAATAAAACCAAATTAAAAATTATAAACTCAAATACTTTCAAAAATCTCCATATGATCAGAAGGATTCAGGTTAAATATTCCTTGAAAGTTTCTTTTAATTGTCCTGTTGCCATAATGCTTGTCAAAAACAGTTCTTATTAATCTCCTTTGTCAATGTGTCCTTTGCCATTCCCTATCACGCCTCCCCAAAAGAGATTTCACCCTGATTCATAAGGAAAAGAGGACAGCGTATTCTTTTAGTTACTTCCTGCTGGAAAGGGACACTGTAGGTTTCAGAGTGAAGATCTTCTCTCATTACTTTACTTTAGGGCCCCTTTGGCAATAGGAAACACGTAGACTATTGTGGAGATTGATTTTGGAATTTAGATGCACTATTATCAATTGTGCTTAGCCATACATGTTCATATCCTTGAAGATGCATCATGGAACTGTTGCAGCCTAGAAGACACAAATTTAATGAACTTAAATTAATTTAATTTAATTTCATTAAAGTACTTGAGTCAAAAATTAAAAGCAATAATATTTCAAGTAGAGGGTCTATCAGTGGCATAAATCAAATTACAGAGGGAAGGTAATTCTTAAAATAAAAGGCTTATTGCTGAACACTTTGTCTATTATATTATGAAGGTTAGGAACCACAAGATGTAGAGGCTCAACTATGTCATTTATTGTTCTTAAGTCATGCACCAAATTACATCTACCACTGGGTTGCATTATAGCTCGGAAGTCCACATGTAAGGCAGAGGTGAAGTAAGGAACTGCTTATGAGGTTTTCCATCAATTCCAACAACTAAGAAATAGTGAGAAGAGTTGAGACCTCAGAAGGCTTTTAGGACCAAATAAGAGGCTCTTGTGTCCAGGAGAAAATGAATATACCTACCAGTAATGTTGATGCTTACCCACGGCTCTTCTGGGAGGATCTAAATCATTGAAGTGTCCTCCTTTGCTGCCAGCTGGGAGCTGGGGCCTGTCAGTCCTGTCAGCCACGAGGACCTGATGTGGGCAATAAATCTTTACTGAAGCAGTCTGTTGCACCTTTCGCCATGAAGCAGCTGGTGGGTTCAAACCACTGACTTTTCTGTTAATTGTGACCTGTGTACATCACCCAAAATCAAGTTTAGGCATACTCATTCTCTATCTGCATCAAACTCATGGAATGGCAAGAAGAACCTGAACGCATCCATGGCATATTTCTTTATGTACTTGTAATATACCCTTAGAATTTTAGAGCATCTTTTAATAGAAGTTTTATATTTAAAAAATAATACATCTTTAAACTGCTCATTTCACTTATTAATTTCCAATGTATTTCCCTTCTAAATGTCTTTCTTTTTAATGACAAACCTCAAGATATCATATGATAATTGGTTTAAAAACTTCCCTTACTCACTATTCTTCATTTATTAATCCTCCCTTATTTGGTCAATAGCTTTCATCTGCACTTTACTCTGCTTCAAGCTGGCTCTTTCCTAATTTTATTGCTATCACATTGCAGGAAACTGCCTTAATACTTATCAATCTACTATTGGTCAAATCCACTATTATATATCTTAAACAGTAATAACATAAAACCATTAAAAGGAAATGTTAAAAGTGTAAACTAAAGAAAAAGACCTAGAATATGCTCTCATATTTTAATTTTAAAAACTGGGAGAAGAGGTGTACTGCAGTAACAATATCTAGAAAATTCCAAAGAAACTTCCAGCACTGGACAAGTAGTTGATATCTCTTTGAGGTGGAGAGGTTAAAAGACTCTGGCTTTTCAATTTATATAACATCTAAAAGAAGGCTGTCTTTTTGTGTCACTGTGATAAAACTAAGTACTAATCTCTGATTTCATAGAGGGAAAATTGTTTTCCGTTTTCCATGTGAAAGTGTGCCTACTTCTGCCACACCACCCTTAGGGAAAAGAGACTTGTATTTATTCCTCTCGAAGCTTTCTAAGTGAAAATTAATTTTTTCAAAAATTCAGTGGCAGCAATGCTTGAAAGAATGTCTTTTTCCCCTTTTATATTCATTGGATCTAAGATGTATTATGTTGGGTTAGTATATACTCACATCTGTTCATAATAATATAAAACTTGTGCAAAACAAAATAAAAATTGAGTATAATTGCATAGATTGAATAAAAATAAGCAATTTTAGAATGTTTGGGGTTGCATTTTTTTTAAAAAATGGCTATTTTAAGTGGTCTGAAACATGACTTTAATTTATCCATTAAAATCAACAGAATCCAAATACAGTCTTCACAGCTCTTAAATTTATGCAATTGACACTAATGTTTTATCATTACTATTTAACATAGAATTTTTTTCGTAATTGGAACTGGTTTTTGTTATATTCAATTACAAAAAAGTTAATGTTCTTAAAAGAATAGAAAAATATAAATATGACTACTAAATAAATGAGTTATTAGAATAAAGTGAAATGGATTCATCATTAAACTTGTCTCTGCATCTATGAGCCCTTTTTTGTTCCACTGAAAAAGATACCCATTTCTATGGCCATAATAGAATTTTTATTGTTTATTTTAAGAAATGATAGTATATATTTAAACATTTTTGTCTCCTGCTACAAAATGTTTTGTTTTGTTTTATTGGTACAAGGATGTTTAACTCTTCAACATGGATTGGATAATATTTGGGTGTATATTAAATGTCCAGAGTTTCAGGTTAAATTAAATATTTCCTTTGAGTAAATAAGGTGCACAAATAGTCTATTGTTACCTATATTAGCCAAGACCCTTGCCACTTTATTATTCTGCTTCTTCTCGATGGATCAACAGGAACAATCCTAAGAACTTAGATGTTAGAATTACAATTCCACCAAACATTGGCATCTCAAAACCCTGAGGTAGCAATAGTCACAGAACCAAAGGAGTCACTTTGTCTCCAAAGATGTGGGTAGCAACCACCTTTTCTTAATTTTTCTAATGGAATTACCGTTAACCACAGGCCTGTTGCCAAATAAGGCTTCACTTATTATTAACAGTTTGGCTTAAGAATATAGTTCAGTAGTGTACGGTCTCCATGGAAAGGTATTTAAATGATGATTTTGCAAAATATTACTTTTAATCAAACCACATAGAGATATGTAATTTTCAAAAGTTGATTTTTCTCTAAATAGATTAAATGTCATCAAATATCACTCTTTTTTCCCCTAGCTAAATGCACTTTAAAGTTTTCATGAAGCTTCTCCTTCCCCCATAATATTTGACAATCTGCTCATTAAACCTGGCTTCCACAGAAAAGAACCGTGTGCTGAAGAAATACATATGTTCATGTCTATAAATACAAAGAGAATGCAATATTTTCTTGGTCCCAAATTGCAAGATGCTTCCAGGACAAACAAAGGAGTTGCCAGTGGAGACTCTGGATATTAGTATTTTAAGTGTTCTGGGAAGTTGGAAACTTTTTGTAAAATAAAAAGCGTACAGTTATTTGAAATTGCACACATTCTCAGAACAAACCTTTGCCAAACTGGCTGCTCAGTGTCTATTTTTTTCCACCCAAATAATTTAATGGTTTCTCTTTTAAGTATTCATTGAAAATATTTATCTTCAAGCCCAAAGGAATGTTCTAGAGTTGTTTAAAATTTGATTGATTGGAAAATGTTCCGAGTTCTTGAAACAACACCTATTACGAAGAAAACTACAGAACTGTCAAGAGCAAAATAAAATTAAACAGTGAGGATAGGACTTATTCAATGTCCTAAGACATGCCATTCACATCAATAAAATTGCACAGTTTACAAGTTCTGCACAAAGAAGAGAATAGCAATTGCCCAAGCCAAGGAGAGCTCTGGTAACAAGACTAGTGACAAGAAGCTGCACTGCAATCCTGAAGGCATGAGGTTTGATACCACCTTCTGATCCTTGGAAGGATTGACATTCTTTTCCTGTGTGATTAACTGCCTCTGAAAATGCAACAGAGGGTCAGCTCTGAGTGGGTTCCAACTCTATGGGACCCGACAACAACACAGTGTAATAGCTACACAGTATGAGAAAAATGAAGAGGCTCAATTCAAGAAGTTGAGGGAAAATATTAAAATTCCAAATTCTTCACAATTTTAGGGAACAGACAATAATTAATGGAAGATTGAAAACGAAATCTAATTTGCATGCCCTGGCCACTCCCTTGTTTAAAAACATTAATTTGATCAACAGCTTGAAGTCAGATATTCCTTCTGCTTTGTGGAGCTAGAAACCTCAGCAACAGCAAGACGCCTGCTTTGAATTACGTGCGGTGACACAGGCCACTTGGTGTTCTGCTCATTTGTTTTCTTTCCAGAAAACTCCCTTGCACTCTCAAGAATCATTTTTTATTAGAGTTAGCAAATAAAGATATTTTAGTTCTTGATTTTATGACCACTGGCATTTTGGTTACAGATTAAAATAACTGTATCTTAGCAACTCTAATCTTAACAAAATAAATACAGCTTAGAGCAAACAGGCTTCATGTCATGGGAGTGTCCCATCAACATCCAAAAAAGGAAGAAGAGGGTGCTGTGCACTTGGCAGCTCTCCCATGATGAGAGCCATTACATTTCTTTCCATTTTCACAGCAGGGGCATGTAGGATGACATATTTGAGAGAAAAGTTCACTCAAAACTCAAGGGAGAGAAGGAAGGGAGGGAAGGGATGATTAACCAAAGAAGAGACTAGAAAGGGAAAGACTGAAACGTTATTTTCTACTTTTTCCACCTGTCATATGAAAGCCACATCAGTGAAACTGTTAATCATATATGAAATTGCCTCTTAATCAAAGCTTTTTCAAGGTAAGCACATGGTGTACAAGATAAGTTCTTAGTGTTGTCACTATTATTATTGATCCAGTGTGGTAACTCATGGAGTCACCTCCCCTTTGGACCTTCTCATTACTGGACCATATCTCCTTGTTCTTCTTGTTGTTGATAGGTACCATAGTCAGTTCTGACTCATATTTGACCCTCTGACTAAAAGATGGAAAACTAAGCCTATCCTGAACATCCTGACAATATGCATTGAAAGCATGATATCACCTTTCGTGGACTGGCCTCTCCTGATAATATATCCAAAATTTTGCTTCTAAGGATTTCTCCAGTTATATCTCTTCTAAGACATAATGGTCAAAACTGTGTGTCAAGACCACAATTTCAAGATATAAATCCTTATTTTGTTGTCTTCTTTCATTATTTAACTTCCTATATATATAAAACTGAAGAATACCATGGCTTGGATCAAGGAGGCACACCTTAGTCTTTAAACTGACATCTCTGCTCATTAATAGTTTAAAGAGGTCCTTGACAGCAGATTTTTCTCCAATCAACATGGCTTTTAATTTCTTGCCTGCTGCTTCAATAAGTGTTGATTGTGCATCCAAGTAAAATCAAGTCCTTCATCAAATTTTTCCCAATCTGTCATGTTGCCAATTGGTTCAGTTGTGAGAATATTTGTTTCCTTGGTGTTGAGGTGTATTCTATACTAAAGGTCATACTTCTTGATCTTCAGTGTTTCAAGTCCTCTTCACTTTACAAGGTTATGTCCTTTGTATTACATAGGTTGTGGATGAGTCTTCCTTCAATGATGCCACACTTTTTTCTTTTTTTTAATGAAAGTTTACAGAGACTTGGATATCCATTCATACATTGTTGCACATTTTCCTCCCTGCCCACCTCTCCCCCAGTTCGCTTTTCCCTTTGAAGAGGAAAAAAAATCTTTCATTGTTATACAATCCTCCCTACCAGTCCATTTTACTATGCAGCTCTTAATCTGGACACTTGTTATGAAAATAATACCTAATCATATATTCCTTTTAAACAGTTCTCTCCCTCATCTGTTCCAATGTAGTATATAGTTCAACTTCTCAAAATAATTTCTCAGCATAACAATTTAACAGGATATCATTGAGTAAGACACTTAAAAGGATAAAATTGAATAGGATAAGTGGAAGAATACAACTCTGAAAAACGGGTTTTTTTTTCTGATTTTAAATCATATAATCCCCTTGTTGTATTCAAATGACTATTTTTTTTGTCTATATGCCGGTTTCACACAAGCACAACTAAATGTTCTGGAATTCCCCATAGTTTCAGTGTTAATAAGTTATGATGATCCACACAGTCTATTGCTTCTGTACAGTCAGCAATACACAAGTAAACATCTTTCTTGAATTTCTGATTTTAGCCAAGATTCTTTTGATGTCAGCAATGCTGTTTCTAATTTCAAAACCTCTTCTGAATTAAGCCAACTTGAATTTCTGGAAGTTTTTTTATCAGTACACTATTTCTGAATAACCTTCAGTGATTCTTAATTCTTGTGTATTACATTAACGGTATTGTGCAATAATTTCTTCACTCTGATGGATTATATGTTTAAAATGTGTACATAACAAACTGTGGCTGACTGAGAAGAATGGGAATCCCAGAACACTTGATCATGCTGATGAGAAACCTATACTTGGACCAAGAGGCAGTCATCAGAACAGAGCAAGGAAACACCGCATGGTTCAAAATTGGGAAGGGTATATGCCAGGGATGTGTCCTATCTCCATAGCTTTTCAACCTGTATGCAGAACAGATTATCTGTGAGGCTGGGCTCTATGAGGAGAAGTGTGGTGTCAGGATTGGTGGAAGATCTATCAACAATCTGTGTTACGCAGATGACACAGCCCTGCTTGCTGAAACTGAGGAGACCTGAAGAGCTTGCTGCAGAGGGTCAAGGACTGCGATCTTCAATATGGTTTGAGGCTCAATATCAAGAAAACAAAGATTCTCACCACTGGGTCAATTGGTAACATTGTATTTCTGGGAAAATCACAAAATGTTCTTTTTTTACAATGAATATAGCACCATTCCTCTTTGATTTGTCATTTCCAGCATAGCGGATTATATAATTGATAAAAAATGGTCAATATTAGTGCATTTCAGCCTACAGATGCCTAGGTAGTCTCCTACTGGACAGCCTCAAAAACTGATGGAAGGCCATTATGAATTGTTATTGGCTGTATGACACTAAGTATGTTGACAGTAAAGCAACGTGAACCCAGACAATATGAGGGTGAGAGGTTGAGGGAGGGTTTGTTTTTTGTTGTTTTGTTGTTGTTGTTGTTGCGTACCATCAAATCAGATCCCACTGGCACAGGAGGAGATTGCTCCTCCTTCTCCAGCAGAGCATCTGGTGGATGCGAACCACACCTTCAGCATTGCAGCACAGCTTCTTGCTGTTAGGCCACCAGAGCTCCCTTTACAAATGCCTCGGCTATTGATCTTTATGCATTCTATTTCATTTTAAAATTTTCGCTAGATTTGTATTTCATACATTAGAGACTCCAAATATTAGTGGATGTTTGTAGCTATTTCTCCCCTTTTTGAATCTTGCCACATCACCAAATGAAGGTCTTCTATTGAGTAAGAACCTTACTCCATCTGCATCATTAAAGCAGGCATGTCTTTAAAAAGGTAGTTCTTTCCAGTCTTGTTGGAGTGTCTTCCACTCAAAGTGACTCAGTTGCTTATCTTCTGACACCATACTGAACAGTGTTCTAGTGCTATTTATAGATTTCAGGAGCAATTGAAAGTCAGTCCTGCCTCTTAATTTTCCTACCAGAGTGTTTTAAATACCAATGGCATATCTTCTAGTATCATAACAATGCACAAGCATCCACAGTATGACAGATTGATGGATAAGTGGTGGATAGAATTCTTAGTAATGTTTTTGTTGTATTTTATAAAAAATAAAGCTAATACTATTAGTAAATCTGAATTCACCTATATCAGGGTATGTAATGACAATTAAATATAGGGAACTCTGGTTAGAGTTGCCTACTCCATATGGAGTTGCTGATGTTCAAATCTACCAGAGGCTCTGCAAAAGAAAGACTGTCAATCTCCTCCTTATATTATGTCAATCAAACTTCTCTTAAGTTTCTTCTCTCAGTCCCTAATGTAAAAATTCAAAGGCATTGCCATTGAAGCAGAATGGACTCATGGCTGACCCTCCAATAGGTATTCAGAGGCTGTTAATTACATGGTAGGAAGACTCCCAGCTTTCTCTCTTGGAGTAACTGGTGGATTCAAACTATCTGTCTTTAGTTTGATAGCTCAATGCCTTACCTACCAGACCACCTAAAGTCTTAAGTTGTTGTTGTTGTTACGTTTCACAAGTCACCTGTGACTCATAGCAACCCTATGGACAACAAGCCTAAACTCTGCTCTATCCCTTGCCAGTCTTATTGTCTCCAGCACACCTATCTCCATTACCCCAATGACTGAATCAATTCATCTCATCGAGGGTCTTCCTCTCCTGTGTTGTCCCTTCATCCTCCTAAGCTTGATGTCCTCTTCAAGGGCTGATCCCACCTTGCAACATGTCCAAATTACGGCAGACAAAGCCTCAGAATCCTTACCTCCAAGAAGTAGCCTGGTTTCACCTTCTCCAGGATGAACTTGTTTATCCTCCTAGCAGTCCATGGTATATTGAATACTCTTCTCTAGCACCACAGCTCAGGGCATCAACTCTCCTTCTGTCATCCGTAGTCATTGTCCAGCTCTCTAATGCAAAGTTAGTAATTGCAAATACCATAGCCTGTATCAGAGCACCTTACTCTCCAGACTGGCATCATTGCTTTTCAGTACTTTGGAGAGGTCTCTAACAGCAGACTTTTTCAATTCAACTAATCTTTTAATTTCCTGGCTACTGGTACCAAGACTGTTTAAGTAGTCTTAAAATCATGTCTGAACTGTGTCAGAAGGTACAAAATAAATGGTGAGAATGAAAAGAGATCTGTCTTCTCAAATTGCTCAGGAGATATTGGAGACACAAAGTTCCTAAAATAACCTCACACCAAGTTTCTTTGACATAGAATTAAATCTTAGACTAACCTTGGTTCAAATGCACACCCAAAGGCAAAATTAACCTTATACCATAAATCAGAGAAGAACTATTAGAGATGAGTTTAAAAAAGTCTGCAGTAAAAACTGTCACCGTGTTATTTCTTACCTCTGTCAACAAATAAGTTTCTCTTGTAGGAAGTACAGCCAGGATCTATATTCCTTAGAAGCAAGGATGATGAAACTTTATCTCCCATATTTTGAGCAGGTTGTCATGAGGGTTCAGTTCTTTGGGGGAGGGGAGACATCTTGATAGGAAAGGAGAAGAATCAGAGAAAGAGAAGACCCTGAATAAGATAGATTGACTCAGTGACTGTAACAGCAGACAAGAGCATATCAGAACCATGAGGATGGTGCAGGGTAGGGCACGACTGATCTGTTGTTCACAGGGTCACTGTGAGTCTTAATTGACTCCACACCACCTAACAATAGCATGAATAGTAATGCCACATTTATCATTTCTAACCTTCAACTTCTTTCTTCTGCAAAATGGGATAAAAATATCTATAGAGGGAAAAGGGTGATTGTGAGGTTGTTAATTTGTTGACTATTTCCTAATCAACAAAGACAGCTCACACTCTCTTTTGATTTCCTTTCACCTGAGTTATGCAGGCTGCTGTAGTAAATAAATCACATACAGCCATCCACTCAATGCCATCCTATTTTATAACCCAGGCTATCATCTCTTATCAGGATGTTGTGATGATGGATTCATTGGTCATAACTCTTAAGTGGATTACACCCAATCCATGCTATTTACAAATCAAAATCTTGCTTATCATTATCTCTTGCTTGAACAATTGGTTGGAAAGGAGCCCAAACATTGTCCTTCAAACCTGTTGTTTTCTATTCCAATCTGCTAGCACATGCCCTTTCTAAGTTTGATCATGTTTCCTGTTTCATATTCTCTTTTCTACAATATACAAGTCTTCTAAGGTCTTCCCTAGTACCAAACACTTCCTGGAATTCTTCCTACTCTGAACTTTACATTCAAGTCAAACCCGTCTGTCTGATTCTAACGTTGCTGCATAGCTGACCCTCAATATTAGCAGGTTTTGTTTTACTTTTCTGCTTAGTTGGTAAACTTCATCATAATTCAACTAAGGCACTGCCATACCGACAGTCTTTTAAAGACATTGATAACATTTACAAAAGATTATTTCTGTGTTTTAAATCACTCAATTATGATGTGTTACCACCACTTAATTCTTTGTATTTTCCATTAGACTGTGAAATCATTAGGTCAAAGATTTAATATAATATTCCTATGATTTCTACCAACTTTTACAGTCGGAGATAGATCGAACATGCAATCAAATGCA
>NW_006399927.1:293099-296390 GCF_000299155.1 Elephantulus edwardii
CTTCGTCTGACATACTTTGGGCATGTTGCAAGGAGGGACTGGTCCTTGGAGAGGGATATCATGTTCGGGAGAGTGGAGGGGCAGCACAGGAGCGGAAGACCCTCGATGAGATGAATTGATTCTGTGAGTGGAGTGGTGGGAAAGATTGTGTTTGAGACAGCGAGGTTGGCACAGGATAGAATGGCATTTAGTGCTCTTGTACATAGGGTTGCTATGAGTTGCAAACGACTTGATGGCACATAACAACAACAGCAACAACAATAGTATAGTGAGTTATTCTTCTGTTAAAATGAAAACAAATATAAACATTTAAAGATTGGAAGGTTGTCTTAAGAATAACAAAAAAGTCTAAAAGCTTTGTTGTCACAAGTACAATTAACTATCTTAAAAAGACAACAAAGTCTTGCTTTAATAGAATTCCAGAATAAGTACAGGATGTCCAGTGAAATCTAAATTTCAGGGGAAATGTTACTTCTATTCTTTTAGTGTTGTGCGTACATATTGCCACATAAAAATGTAAACTGTCAACTATTTCAATATTAATTGCACTCTACATGCTGCATAGCACATATATACTAAAAATATATTCATATTTTGTCAGAATTAAAAATTAAATTGAGCATTCTCTCTCTCCTACCCCCTTACCTTTGAGTTGGCAGCACAACTCTTCATCATCCAGATACCAGATCTCCTTCGACATGTAGTGTGTGTGTGTGTGTGTGTGTGTGTGTGTGTGTGTGCGTGTGTGTGTGTGTGTGTGTGTGTCCCCAAAACCAAATCCACTGCCATTCAGTTGGTTCTGGCTTATGGCAGTCCATTGAGTTCTGTAAATGATTCATTGATTCTTTAAATCTTTATGAAAAGAAAGGTATCCAGAGATGGGAAGAGAGAGAGAGGGAATTAAAAACTAATAAGTTGGGTGAAGGGAAAGACATTAAGGGGTTGATCAGACTTTTCAATTAATTAGTTGCACTAATTAATTGCAACGTTATAAAATGTTTATTAATGATCAAATGAAAAATCTGTATGATTTGTGAACTTTCACTTGAATAAAAAAAATCTGTAAAAGGAAACTGCCCATCTTTCTCCTACAGAGCAGAAGCCAAACTTTTCATTTAGAAGTGCAGCACAGCACATAGCACAACATGCTGCCAAGGCTGTGTGTGTGTGTGTGTGTGTGTGTGTGTGTGTGTGTGTGTGTGTGTGTGAGAGAGAGAGAGAGAGAGACAGAGACAGAGAGAGAGAGACAGAGACAGAGAGACAGACAGAGAGACTTTCTTACTTATTCACTCATTGCCATGGACCCATAACTGATGATTGCAGCTTTTGGAAGATGTAAATCACAAGTATAGACATTGCTCATTCTTCTCCCTCCAAGTCACTGGTGGATTTGACCATTTAAAGTGGCATAACACACTCCATGCCTCCGGAAACTCTATGATGTGGAGAAATGATGAAAGTTATACAAGTGTTTTCATTCATAGGGTCTCTATGAGTTGTCTATGACTTAATGGCACTTAACAACAGTAACAACAACAACATAGAGAGTTCTGTCAGCCTAATGGATAGAAAGTTATGCTACCAAGCCAAAGGTGGATGATTTTAATCTGTGACCCTCAGCCCTGATTTTGATTCTTTTTGGTCAAACATTCTTCTAAGTGGTATAACACTGGTCTGTCCATTTGCTGTACAGAGGTAACTTGTGGTTGCTGTGATGCTAAACACTGTGACACTGATGTGTCAAATGTGATAATGGTTACCCGTGGTAGACAGTGTTTGATGGAGCTCCCCTATTAAAACAAGCTTGGAAACAGGAGTGGCTTTCCACTTCCAAAAGTAGCTGGTCTCCAGAAACTCTATGAATGTGGAGAAATGATGAAAATTATACAAGTGTTGAGGTATTTCATTCATAGGGTTGCTATGAGTCATCTACGACGACTGTCTTATGATGGCACTTGACAATAAAACATATGAAAGCCAAAACTAGAAACACTGCCTTGTTTTGAGAGAAGCTGGGGTTCACAGATTTTCTGACCTTGACAAGGTGTAGCCACCACATATCTATCACTGTCTATTTGGTGAAAAAGAATTTAATTTTATCATCAGTGAGGGCTCAATAAAGACTTGCTAAATGAAAAAAAAAAGAATTTAATTTTGATTCTATGAGAGTTTTCTGCATTTAACTGTTACTGATGTTCATAGATTTTATTCTGTATGTGTGTGCACACACACATATATATATACATACATGGATAGCAGACAGATAATGGGGGGAGGGAGAAAGCGAGCGAGAGAGAGAGATTGTTATGTACAATCCAGTCATAATCAACTCTTAATTGAACCTTCAGTGAATTTTCAGAGGCAGCATAGATTGCATGAGAGGAGATATCCACTTGTTCTCCCACAGAACACCTGGAGGGTTCAAGTTGTTTATCTTTGGCTTGACAGCACAATTCTTTGCCATTGGGCCACCAGAACACTCTAAGACAGTTAGATAGATGGATATATAAGATATTTTGGCTAAGTCTGGTACCCCTATCATACACCCAGTCATCAGACTCTACATTTGAGTTCACCTAATTCTATTTTAACAAAGTCTGTGGAGGACACTTTGCTGAGATGAAAAGCATCCCGCTCAGCCTGCATCCATAGCAGTAGTGTTTTTCAAGCATGTAGACTTGGATGTTATATTTTTTGTTAACTTTCCTAAACTACATCTGCATGATTCTACAGGTAACCGACCATGAACTTTATCCCTTTAGAACATACCAGAAATGTTCTAAAACAGGTGTAAAAAAAAATTTAAAATTAAAACAGACTATGAACTATTCTAAGTATCTCCTGGCTGTCAATACTTTGTGCTTTTAAATAGTTGCTATGGTTCATCCCAGAAGCATCTGCATATTCCTGTGGCTTTTTCATGGTGTGTAGTGAACTTTGATATCTTTGGGGAATAAAAGAACTATCTATCTGTCTATCTACACATATATATTTAACAATGTGAGTTATTGTTATATAAATGTAGGCTGTTGTCAACTTCAGTTCCCTGCCATATCAAAAGAACAAAGCAGGCAGGAAGAGCAAGATGATGATCTAATGTGCCTACGCTAATAACAAAGCCAGTGTCCTCGATTGGCAATGGCAGCCCCTCTTCCACAAAGACTGTTTTTAACACCATCAGTAGACAATAAAAAAATTGGAGGGTGACAGGAAGAGTACATCTTGAATTGTCAACCTTCATGATGTCCTTTTGAAGAATAGCAATTACATAATTCAGGGAACTTTATTTTA
>NW_006399927.1:296490-313363 GCF_000299155.1 Elephantulus edwardii
TTTCTGGTTTTGTTTTTTCCTTACTGCAATCTTCCTTCTATTTCCAGTTACTGGTTAAGGTTGGGATCAGTGTTAAGGGTTATGGGATTAAATTGTTCTCTATTTTGATTATTAACAACTCTATTTTAAAAGACAACAGATCATGCACTATTTCTTAATCATATTCCAAGTTCAGTCTTTTAAAATGTTGCAAGTGTCACATATTTTAATTTTTCCCATATGATGTTAAAAGAGTTTGCTAATATTCCTATATTTTGTTAGTTTCAAATCATTTTTCTTATGCATTGATAGCAAAAAGGGTTATCTAAAATAATTTCATGCCACTAAAACATTTGGTCCTTTTCTCAGTAATTCTCATCCTCTTTAAAGGAATTTTTAAAGGGTGAGGAAGCCAAGCTCTTTAAATAATCAAGACTTTATGCCAAATGAAACATATTGCAAGTACCCTAAATAGTTAATGTATTTTCTAAATGAATGATTTAAAATAGCTATTAAAGGACAGGAAATGAGCTTAGGTTTCAAATAATGACTTCTTCTCTTCAAAATGAAATCTGTAAATCCCTGATTGCAATTCCAAATCCCCAAAAGACCAACAGTTCTGGGACCAGGGCTCACTAACTTGATGGTTAACAGCAGCAGGTAAGTAGTATTATTTTTATATATGGAATTTGGGAGAATGCTTACAATTTATTCTCCTGGATACAATGTATGAATGAATTTTACCTTTCAAATCATTGTTTTAAAAAGCAACTTTTCTATCTGAACTGCAAGAAAAGCACTTGAGTATTGTGAGAGGCACTGATATGTAAGTACACAGACATATGTATATGTGTTTATGTATGCATGCACACACTTGCACAAAATATAAGTACCATTTTATTCATAAGAGCATAATAATTCACCCTGTGATTGTTAATAAAAATGCATTTCTAACCATCAAATTTGAGTCTATTATTCTAAGTTAATTGCATTTGCCCTGAAGAGACTTACAGCTGGCTGTCAGCCTGTTTGTGTCAGTTTCACTTTATTCGTCAGTCAATCTTGTCTTCTCTTCTTTTTACATCCCATATATTGATCAAACATATTTTTTAGCATACCTCCACACCTTTCATAGCATTACTAAAAGAGGAAAAAGTAGGAAATTTTAAAATCATCTTGATTTTATCGATCTGATGCATTTGCTTGTTCTCATGATAATTGATATTTTAGTAGCAAATAAATGTGCTTTTGAAGAGCTCATACAATTTCTGTTGTCTATAATAAATATAACTTCCTCAATGAAGAAAAAGCTCCACGTAAATTAGTCTAGACTATTTGTCACGATAAACTTTAGTTATTAACAGCGTATTACAGAGAGGAAAGCATACTATCAGAATTCATCTTCAGAGAAGAATGTGCTTTTCGGTGGTGAAATGGATTAAAGAAATGGGCACCATGTTCCCATTTGAGCCAGACAAAACCAATGGGGAAAATGGAAGAACAGAGAGGTTAAGGTGGGAAGTGGTTAAGGGATGCAGGAGAAGAACGAGGTCCTCCTGTGCTAGCCTAGTTGCTTGGAGGGAAGATAAAAGGCACCACAGTGTGAAGAGATAATTAGCAGATCAGAAGCAAAGCAGTTAAAAGGTGACCCTTACCTCCTCTGTTACTCAGTCTAAGAAACTAAAGACAATTATTACAGTATTTTCTCTAGGGACATGTGATGCGGTTTTTCCATGTAGCCTTCAAGACACAAAGCTCTCTCCGTATTATGATTGCATTGAGTTCAGTGCTTTTTTATGGAAATTCTTTTACATCATGTCATCTTTTTCTTCTTTCAATTTTGCTTTAGATCTGTGATTTTCAGCTGGGGATGATTTCACTCCTGGGGTACACTGGGAAGACCTGGAGATGTTTTTGCTTCTTGCAGCTGAGATGAAGGGAGTATATCACTGGGAACCAGTAGTAGTGTGAGGCCAGTATGCTCCTAATCCAAGAATGTACAGGACAGCTCCTAGAACAAAAATTATCCAGGCTCAGGTACAATAGCATCTAGGCTAAGAAGGCTGGCTGTAAAGAGCTGGCTAAAAGACACATACATTTAGAAGACAGAAGGGGCTCTGAGAGACAGGGTGCCGCACAGCTGCTGCACGCAGAATTCCACACTGGCCCATTAAATAATACAATTCATTACATAGGCTCTCAGAACAGCTGGGCAAACTACAAATCCATATTTGAAGAGAACAAAGAAAAATGAAAATCATTTCTTGATAGAAGACATTTCAAAAACCTCTAAGACAAACCAACTGAAAAATCTCCAATAAAAAGACTCAGCAAGAAAATTGTGTCACAGCCCCTAATCCTCAATAGAGCTTAACAAGATGTTCATGAGCCAAAGACTCATGTCTGCAGAAGACAAAAGACACAACAACATAGTTTAGAGAAGGATTTACAGTGAGAGGCAGGAGAAAGATAAGACAGATTTCATAACCTTACAATTACAACTCCTAGAAAGAATACGTGCAAATTTAATTTACTAAAAACACATGTCACAATAACTGCTAAATCTTTCTTCTCTTGGAAAATTAGTATTTAGGCTAGATCTGAGAAAATATTTTTAAAGCAATTTTTGATGGATGCATTTCACCCACCTCACTAGACACTCCTGCTACCAAACCACTCCCTAGCACATATGGCCAAGACATTTGCTTTTTCAAATACTCCGTATTTCCACAGCCACCCACCAGACAAAAATTAGATTACCAATGCTCATGTAAACTTTCCAGGCTTTGACACAATAAGATTCCAGGAAATGTACATGCACAGCTAAAAGCAGCATTACACATAATGCAATGGGATTCCAAGAGGCAAGTTGCTATCTTCGATAGATATACACATTTTCCATGCCAAGCACATGAATGTCAATATACTTTTCTCAAGCTAAAATAGAAATAATTTAACAGATATAATGGGCGCAATGAACTTCATTTCCCATTACTAATGTGGCAGATAAGGGAAGCTTGGAAATTATTGCTGTTCAGACCAAGCAAAACAAGAAACCACACAGAAGCCTAACAGAGTTGTCAAAGCTAGTATTCCAATGCCTGGTCATGAATCCCAAAGGCTATTAGTATATTTTCAAAATTTCATTACACACAAGCAAATCATCTACACATGGGGAGGAGATAAAAGTTAGAAATGGGTATATTTTTGTGAAAAGATCAAGAGATTGTCACCACATATTTGTCCCTTAATTTCTAAAGATATTTTATCATAATTAACATGATTTTAGGGCAAACTAATTGGATGTAAGTGAATTAAATGATACCTTGTGAAAAAGAGGGTTACAAATATAAACCAAGAAACTCAATTTCCAAGTCTGCTTTTACTACTAGAAATATATATCTTCCAAGACTCCTTTTCATCACTGTTATAAATATGTCAAGTGCAGTAATATGTGCCATTGGCCTTTACCACCAACAGGAAATTGTCTCAAGTCTTTCTGGTACCTGGGACAGTTTTTTCAGACCTTGTCTGCTGGAAAGCTTGACTTGGTATTATCTACTAGGTTTTAGTGAAAAAATATAGCTCTGCACAAATACTATTATGCCATTCAAAATAAAGGTTATAGCATGGAATTTTACAATTGGACATAATTCAATTGCCAGGCCATCTCCACAAATGAAATATATAAGTTTGGACAATTTTTTTATGGTTTTTATTGGTTGTTGTTAGGTGCTGACAAATTGATTTCAAGTCATAGTAGCCTTAGGCAACAAAGTAGAGCGGACCAACAGTGTTTTCTAGTGTGTAATCTTTATAGCAGATTCCCAAATTTTCATCCTGGAGCCATTGACTTGTTCAAACCACCAACCTTTCAGTTAGCAGCCAAGCTTTTAGCCATTGTGTCACAAGCAAGACTAAATGAGATCAAAAGTATAAATGTAGCAATATATGAGCTGTGATGAGCAGCTGTAGTAGTGATGACAGCTGAATGTTCCAGTCTTTCCTGAGTTCAAAGACTAGCCTCCACCTCTTTCTGGTTCTGTGGATTTATAAATTCTGTCCTCTCTTCTTCCCTTCTCTCTCACTGTTTTCTAATTAGAACTGACACACAGTTGACCTTTCAGTGGGTTTTCAGAGAAGTAAATCACATACAGGGTGATTGCCCATCTTTCTCCTTAATAAATGAAATAAATTTAAAAAAGAAATTTAAAAAGCTGGTGGATTTGAACCTCATATCTTTGGGTAGACAGTGCAACGCCTTACCTCTTAGGCTACCAGAACTCCCTATAAATTCTATAGCCTTGTCAAATCTTATTTTTTACTTCTAAAACGGCATGATAATAACAATAATAATAATTTTTAGAGTTGTGAGGATTAGAATTAAAACAGTAGAGATAAAAATTTTAGTCATCAATAGCCACCACTGATTCCAAAATATTTACAAATGATCCATGAATCTTTTCGTTATCTAACTCTAAAATAATTAGTAAAAACAAATACCTGAACATGTAAATGCACAAACACAGAGAGGCTTGGGAAAAAAAAAACACCTCCACTCTTCATAATGTTTCTTGTGTGTTTTAGCAATGATTTGCCTTTCCTTGATTTTAAATTTAAACATAAAGTCTAAAAACATATTTCTATGTAGTAGAGTTTTAACAATAGAAATAAAGCAGAATTTGCAAAGATCAAACTTACGGGAAGCAATTCTTTCAAAATATCCTCATTTCCCAACTGATGGTGTTTTTCTGGATACCAGGCCACATGTGGTCCCCCAGCCAAGTAGAGAAGTCAGTATGATCACAGTCAATTCCATGGCTAAACACACTGTGACAGTAACTTGGTTATGAAGTATGAAAAACGGTGGACACACAAAAAATGAAGCATATATCTGATGATGAAAGGTCAGGATGAGTTAGTAAGCTATTAACTTGGCTCATTTCCCAAATGATGAATCAACTTTTATGGGAACTATTCAGTTGACTTCAATTGCTTCTATGTCATCTAACAAGTCTGTTTTACAAAACTTTTAGAATATTGCTTAGTATCTTAATGGTTAAATGATATAGAGTATTAAAAAGAACTCAAATTTGAAAGTTAGAAATGAGACACAAACAAAGATTTGTATACCAATGTGCATAGCAGCATAATTCACCATCACAAGAAAGTGGAAACAGCCCAAATGTCCAGCCACAATTAAATGGATTGAGAAATTGTGGTACATTCACAGCATGCAGGAGCAATGATATAAAAAATTACTACATAATTTGGGAGGAACTGGATTGCATTATGCTAAGTGAACTAACTCAGTCCCATAAGGACAAATACTGTATAAGACCATTATTGTAGAAATGGAAAGATAACTAATAAAATATGTATTCAAGGGTGGATGGATAGGAGCAAAGGAGTGAGAATGGGTAGGGGGTAATTATAGAGTCACACGATTTCATGGGTGGAGGGAGGAGCATGTAAAAGAAATGGGAAAGATCTGGTGAGAAAAACAATGTACGTGAACTTTGTAATTAAACCAGTATAAGAAAAGTTACTTTAAAAAAAAAAGAAAATAACTCAAATTCATAGCTTATTTCTCTCTTTCCATCCAGAATACACTTTTCAAAGTAATTGCCTTCCAAGGTGTATTATGTTTGATCAGATGATAAATAAACCAGATTGGGCATAGAAAGAAAACAAATTAAGTACTTGTAATTGAAGCCTGAGGAATGAAAAATATCACACTTTCTTACAGCTATTATTTCAGACAGTCTGGTGTCAGAATTAAAAGCCAACCAATGCATCTGTTTCTATTGCCAAGGATTTTTGCAGTAAGAAGGGCTAGGAAACACATACTTTTAATTAGGGTCCAAATTCCAAACAATATTTTAAAAATAGCATGTCACAAAAAGAAGCCTTTCTGATTTTTATTGTCCAAAGTCTAAACAAAACCACAAAATTATGTATTTAAATTCCCCTTCACAAGCACAAATGAAAAAGAACTTTTTAAAAGTTATTCTGTTGCTTTGGCCACACTTTTTTTGTTATCTTTATTGCTTCTGACTTAGATACAGCTTTTCTTTCCCAGGATGAGATAGTACAGGAAAAGCTGAATTAGGAATGCTTCATTCACACCAAAACTTTACCAGGATATCCCAGTTGCCAGGCCATGAAAGTGGGATAGGCATGGCCATCTAAAATCACCAGTTTACACTTTAAGATACATAAAAAATGCTTCTCCATCCATATTGAGCATTGATACCAGGGCAAGTCCTCTTTAAAACCCAAGTTGTTGTGTCAAACAGTATTCAAATTTATCATTTACCCTTTTTTTCCCCTTTTATCAGCAGAATTGAAAGTATGCACGTGCACAATTTTACAAATCACTTTTTGGACAGTAAAACAAGAGTAATAAAGCAAGGTAAATAAAAGACACTTATAGACAGATTTGAATGGACTTTATTATCACCTTTGTTTATCCAAAGATTTGTTATTTACATGAGAGTATGCTTGGGGTTGGGAGTACAAGAGTAGCACCACATCATCTCATGAGCAACATGATCTCCAATAAGGAAAGCTAAGGTTCTGTCTCTAGTGAGAGAAGAAATAAATTTGAGAAATATCTGTCCTTGTATCTTTTACCTCATAAAAGGAGAAATAAAGGTCTAAAAAAATATCATAGTCACAGAATTCGTTGATGGAAAACAATAGGACTAGAATTCTTGTTTTCAATTAAAATATCACGCTCTGTAGTAATAGTTTGTTCACAGGGAATGCTTGGTTTTCTCCCCAAAATAAGGATGAACCAAGCTGAACAAACTTCAAGACAACTGGCTAAAGTAAAAAATGAGAGAACAGAATCCATACTAGAAAAGGAGGGATGACAAGTCAAAGTTGGGTTGGGTGCTAGCCTACTTCCACAAATTCTGGAATTCGTCTGCTCTCCTCTATCATAAATTGAATGGAAATGATGACATAGCATGTCACCAGAAAACACAGCTCAGTTTCCTTATTTCTTGTCAGTCATTTCAGCATACATTCCTGCTTCCATTTTTATGCCATTATTTTAGATCTCTTTTTGACACTCCTTCTCAAAACTGAACAATTACATATACATGGACATTGTTCTAATATTCTCTGCTTTCAGCTAAGATTCATCTGACATCAGCAATGATAATCTCAAATGTCAGGCACCTAAACCTAGCTTGAACTTCTGGTAATTCTCTGTCTATAATCTGATCTATCCCTTTTTTAATAGTCTTCAGCAATGTTTTGCTTTCATGTGATATCATGAAATGATATTGTTTGATATTTCTCACATTCTATTGGATTATCTTAATTAGAAATGGAAAAAATATGGAATCTCTTCCAGTCAACTAGCCAGCCAACTGTACTCAAAATTTCTAGTATTCTCTGACTGAAAGCCAAGAATGCCTATTGGGCTTTATTGACTATTGCAAAGGTTTTTGACGTTGTCAGTCATAACAAATTATGACTAACATTGAGAAGAATGAAAATCATAGAACTCCTAATTGTGTTCATGTGAAACCTATACAGAGATCAAGATGCTGTTGTGCAAATAATAGAGCAAGGGAAGCCTGTTGTTGTGTACCATAAAGTCAAAACGGACCCATAGCTGACCCTCCAGGGGATTTTCACAGGCTGTTAATCACATGGGAAGAGACTGCTCATCCTTCTCCTGTGAAGGAGCTGGTGGTCTCGAATTGCATGCCATTGGGATTGCAGTGCAGCTTCTTGCCACTAGGCCACGAGTGGCCATCCTGTTGTTGTTATGTGCCATCAAGTCGCTTGCGACTCACAGCGACCTTATGTACGAGAGCCCTAAATCCTGCTCTGTCCTGTGCCAACCTCACTGTCTCCAACACACCTACTCCTGCCACCCCAATCACTGAATTAATCCATCTCATCGAGGGTCTTCCTCTCCTGTACCATCCCTCCACTCTCCCAAACATGATGTCCCTCTCCAAGGACCAGTCCCTCCTTGCAACATGCCCAAAGTATGTCAGACGAAGCTTTAGAATGCTTGAGTCCAAGGAGCATTCTGGCTTCACCCTTTCCAGGACAAATCTGTTTGTTCTCCTAGTAGTCCATGGTATATTCAACACTCCTCTGCAGCACCACAGCTCAAAGGCATCAATTCTCTATCATAGCTAGTCACTGTCCAGCTCACTGATGCATAGCATATAATTGCAAAGACTATAGCCCAGATCAGAAGCACCTTAGTCTCCTGCCTGACATCATTGCTCTTCAGTACTTTGGAGAGGTTCCTTGCAGCTGACTTTTCCCAGTGCAATTCATCTCTTGATTTCCTGTGTGCTGGTACCAAGAGTGTTGACTGTGGAGCCAAGTAAACTAAAATTAACAATCTCATTTTCTTCACCATTCTTTCTGATGTGGCCAGTTGGCCCAGTGGTGAGAAACTTTGTTTTCTTGATGTTGAGCTTTATTCCATATTGAAGGCTGAAGTCCTTGACCTTCTGCAGCAAGAGCAAGTAGGGTTATGTCATCTGCACAATGCAGGTTGATGATGAATCTTCCACTAATCCTGATGCCACATTCCTCCCACATGGTTTAAAATTAAGAATGGTATGTGTCAGGGTTGTATCTTCATCCCATACCTATTTTGCTGAGCAAATCATTTGAGAAGTTGAACTCTATGAATTAAAATATTTTATCAGGATTGGAAGAAGACTCATACACAACCTGAGTTATGCAGATAACACAACCTTGCTTGTTGAAAATGAGGAGGACTTGAAGTCTTTAGTGCAGAATATTAAAGACTACAGTCTTCAATATGGGTTACATCTCAATATAAAAAAAAATAAAAAAAACCACAAAAATTCACACCACTCTGCCAATAGGAAACATTATAATAGGTGGAAGAGATTGAAATTGTCAATTACTTCATCTTATTAAAATACACAACACCCTTGGTCCTAGCAGTCAGGAGACTGGGAGACATATTACATTGGGAAAGTCTGCAGTCTGAGACCTCTCCAAAATACTGAAGAGAAATTATATCAATTTAAAGACTAAGGTAAGCCTGTTTCAAGTCATAGTCTTTTCAGTCACTTATTATGTATCTGGAAAATGAATATGATGAGAGAAGAACTGATGTCTCTGAGCTGTGTTGGAAATACTACTGAATAGCCCATATTGTTGTTGTTGTTGTTGTTGTGTGCGGTTGAGTCATTTGCGACTCATAATGACCCTATGTACAACAGCCCTAAACCCTGCTCTATCCTGTGCCAATCGCATTGCCTCTGACACACCCATTCCGATTACCCCAATCACTGAATCAATCCATATCATAGAGTGTCTTCCCCTCCTGTGCTGTCCCTCCACCCTACCAAGCATGATGTCCCTCTTCAAGGACCTGTCCCTCCTGGCAACATGTCCAAAGTATGTAGACGAAGCCCCAGAATCCTTGCCTCCAAGGAGTAACCCGGTTTAACCCTCTCCAGGATGAATCTGTTTGTTTTCTTGGCTGTCCATGGTACATTCAATACTCTTCTCCAGCACCACAGCTCAAAGGCATCAATATAGCCCATAGTCTGCAAAAAAACCCAAATGGCTATATCTTGAAGAAAATGAAGCCAGGGTGCTCCTTAGAGGCAAAGATGATGTATGGTCTCACAGACTTCAGGTATGGTGCTAAGAGAGGCTATTCCTTGGAAAAAGATATCATGCTTGGAATGATGGGAGGTCGGCAAAAGAGAGGACACTCTCAGTAAGATGGATTGACATAGTGACTATAGCCATAGGCTTAAGTGTATCAGAAATTATGAGGATGGCACAAAATAGGACAAAGTTCAGATCTGTTTTTCATAGGGTAGCTATAAATGACACTCAACTCAGTGACACCTAACAATATAACCACTGTGCAAAGGACGGCATAGTATAGATCTTCTGTTCCTAGAGTCGTGAGGGGTCATAGTTCAATTGGTGATACGTAATAGTGACAAAAACTACGCAAATATTTTGGGAATTAGATTATAGAGAAAAAAATTCGTTTATAATATTTCATGCCAAGAAATCTGGAGGACAACGACCTGGTCAATTGACTGAAAAAATATCCATACTTATTCCCTATCCAAAAATAAAATGACCAGGTAGAGTGTAGAAATTATAGAACAGCATCACTAATATTAGATGCAAACAAAATCCTGCTAATGATTACCCAAAAATGACTGGAACATCGACAGAGATCAAAGAAATACAAACTGGAAGGAGAATTGATGCCTTTGAGCTGTGGTGCTGGAGAAGAGTATTGAGGGTACTGCTAGGAAAACAAACAGATTCATCCTGGAAAGGATCAAACCTGGCTGCTCCTTGGAGGCAAGGATTCTAAGGCTCCATCTGACATACTTTGGACATGTTGCAAGGCGGGACAGGTCCCTGGAGAGGGACATCATGCTTGGTAGGGTGGAGGGACAGCACAGAAGGGGAAGGCCCCCTATGAGGTGGATTGATTCAGTGATTGGGGTAATCGGGATGGGTGTGTCGGAGATGGTGCGATTGGCACAGGACAGAGCAGAGTTTAGGACTGTTGTACATAGGGTCGCTATGAGTTACAAGCGACTCAACGGCACATAACAACAACAACATCATTATCGTCAATGTCAGATGGATCTTGGCCAAAATCAAAGCGTAACAAAAGAGTGTCTTTCTATGTTTCATTGACTATGCAAAGGCATTTGTGTGGATAATATAATAATTGATTCAATATATATGATATGCAGGACACCATGTTTAGCCCTGTGAGAATACACAAACCTCAGCCTCTTTTCAGCGAAGATTTAGGATGAAGAGTAAGTATCACAAGCGATTGCTCTGACCCAGAGTTCATTAACTTTGAGTTGAGCCTAGCAACATTAAGTTGTTGTTAGAGGATAGGTATTTTACTATAAGAAATACGAAAAGTAAAAAAAAAAAAACAAAACCCCAAAAAAAACCACAATCACAACAGAACGAAAATAAAACTTGCAAAAAGATACCAAGCAGAAAAGTTTGATATGTGCTTTCTTGTTTGGTTAAAATGTTACACCCATATCAGGGATTGTCAAGCATAGCAAGACAGATACTAAACATTTCTTAATATAGATTTGGTGGGCCTAGTCTGTAAGAGTTACACTGCTAACCTAGAGACAGTAAAAGCATCTTTATGTGAGAAAGAAGGACACTCCCCTCCCAAGTGATTCACGGCCTTGGAAAAGTCAGTTCTGACTCAATGATATGTAACAACAACATGAATGAACAATAACTGTTAAGAGGAGAGAAAAACAGTTCTTTTAAAAAAATATAAGGAGTTTAAAATACTAAAACAATGTCTTTGGGAACTGAAACTGTTTGAAACTTTGGATCTGGAGATCACGCTAGGCTAAGTCCAATTGCAGATTAGATTTGGAAATCATGCACATGAAAGTTAAGTGAAGAAATAGGATTAAAGCTCATCAGGGAATAAATGAGGATCATAGTGAAAAATCAGAGAGCTGGACTGAAGACCCTATGAAACCTGTTCTACTGAGAAAAGGATTCACTCAAAATGCATTGTCAAGAGACAATGCTTTCACTCATTCTTTCTCAACTACTTTTTCTTTTTACAAAAGAAGAGTGTTGAATATACCATGGACTGCTAGGAGAACAAACAGGTTTGTCCTGGAAAGGGTGAAGCCAGAATGCTCCTTGGAGTCAAGGATTCTGAAGCTTCCTCTGATATACTTTGGGCATGTTGCAAGGAGGGACTGGTCCTTGCAGAGGGAAATCATGTTTGGAAGAGTGGAGGGATGGTACAGGAGAGGAAGACCCTCGATGAGATGGATCGATTCTGTGAGTGGAGTCGTGGGAATCAGTGTGTTTGAGACAGCGAGGTTGGCACAGGATAGAGCGGCTTTTAGGGTTCTTGTACATAAGGTGGCTATGAGTTGCAATCAACTTGAAGGCACATAACAACAACAATAACATACCGACCACTGTGTAGTTTTAAGGACAGAATAGTCAAAGTGACATGGTCATTGTCCGCAAGGAACATCTATTCACTGCAATATTTAGTGACATTTACTAAACATTTATAATCTCTGGAAATGGCATTTCATGGTCACATCACCACTGAGATCATTATTGCTATCTTCTTTTCATAGACAAGAAAATGACACTTATTCTGAGTCATAAAGGTAAGAAGTAGAAAGAATCTGATTTGAAACTCAGTTTTATCTGGCACCAGACACTTGAAGATAGTATAATACTGTCAACAGAAACATAACTCCCCAGGGGTCATAGAAGAAACTTTGTGATTGTGATGGGGGCAGGATTCTAGATTATAGAAACCACAGACAGACTCTTGAACATTAATAATCATTTGTCAAAAAAGACCAAACAAGCAAGCAAACAAAAAAAATCAAAGACCATTAATTTGATTAATAGAACACTATGGATCCATTCATTTATTCATTCATTCAACACATGTATTATTGCATAAGCTTTGAAAGATCAGTTTCAATTAAGTGGGAATGGAAGTCAGTTTGTGGGTAGGGATTAAGGCTTACGTACATAATGAGATAGGATATGGCAAAGACTCTCAAGGAATTTGGTTTGGGGAACATTAGTACAAGAAACATTGCTAGGTTCTGGAACATTAGTGCAAGAAACATTGCTAGGTTCTGGCACAGCTAATCCTCTATACAATGAGATAAGAGAGTCTGTAGAGAAATAAAAATTAAAAATATCAAGGAAAGGGGGTATTACTTGATAAAATAGCATCTCACATATCGGGGGCAGGGGGTTGCTCTAGTGGCATAGTTCCTAGTGAGAGGCATCACTAATCCAAAGACGACACCTCTCTAGAAGTTGGATTCCACCAGTGATTCTGTAGAAGAAAATATGGACAATCTCATCACTTGTGATTTAAAGCCTCAGAAACCTGCCATCTTGAGTAGGTACCAACTCAACAGCAATTAGTTTTTGAGAGATGAGAGGTGAAAGAGATAGTGCTTCAAACTGCTATTGCAGAGGTTGGTCTTTGAAAAGAGGAAGGAATCTCTCTGAAAGAGGATGGAAGAAAATAAGAACAAACAAATTTTTTCAGCGAAAAAATTGCAAGAGAACTGGTGGCATGGTCTAGAATGTGTAGTACTGCTAACTGAAGGACCAGTATCTCTAGCAATTGAATTTCCTAGGAGCTCCGTAGGAAGAAGATGGGCAGAATCCTCTCATAAAGAAGTACAGTCTCAGAAACCTGATGAAAAGTCCCTATCATTTTGAAGCAACTCAATAGCAGAAGTGAGTGATAATAAAATCAATATTCAACAGGGGTTATTGACTCTAATACTCAATGTCTAATAACATGGGTTTTTAGATATTATGGCCATCTTTGTAGTTATTCAAGTCCTGATGCTAGATCATTAAAATCAGAAAACTTTGAAGCCGCTTTACGTTAAGACTATTCCATGCAAATTTTGAAGGGGAACTCTGACATGGTATGGAGAACTTGAACAAAATCTAATGTCTCCAATTTTTATAATCTTCTGTGCCAACAGCATTGTGAATGCTGTTGTTAGTTGTAGTCAAGTTGAGTGTCGCTCATAGAGATCCTATGAACAACAGATCTGATCTCTGTCCTATCCTTAACCATTTTAACATTCTCTTACACACTTGAGCCTGTTGCTGCAGTCTTTGTGTTAGTCCACTTGGTTAAGGGTCTTCCTCTCTTCCGCCATCCCTCCACCTTCTCAAGGACATCATCCTTTCCTAGCAACATGCCCAAACTCTCTGAGATGAAGCCTTGTCATCTTTGTCTCCAAGGAGTACTTTGACAGAACCCTATCTAAGGCATATCTGCTTGTTCTTTTGGCCATCTGTGGGATCCTCAGTACTATTCTCAAAAGCCATGGCTCAAAGGCAACAATTCTTCTATAATCCTTATTCCTTGTTTAGCAGCATTGCAAGAGATTGAAAAGACCATGCCCGGAACCAAGGACACCTGAAACCTCAAACAAACATCATTGCTCCTCATTAACTTGGAGAGGTCCCTGACTGCAGACATTCGCAGTGCATTATATCTCTTGATTTCCTCACTGATGATGTTGTTGTTATGTGCCGTCGAGTCGTTTTCGACTCATAGCGACCCTATGCACAACAGCCCTAAACCCTGCTCTATCCTGCACCAACCACACTGCCTCTGAAACACCCATCCCGATTACCCCAGTCACCGAATCAATCCATCTCATAGAGGGTCTTCCCCTCCTGGGCTGTCCCTCCACCCTCCCAAGCATGATGTCCCTCTCCAAGGACCCGTCCCTCCTGGCAACATGTCCAAGGTATGTCAGACGAAGCCCCAGAATCCTTGCTTCCAAGGAGTAGCTTGGTTTAATCCTCTCCAAGATGTAAGTAGTATATTAGTATATATAGTAGGTATATTGATTGTGGATCCAAGTAAGATGAAGTTATTGACAGTTTCAATCTTTTCTTCATCTATCATGGTGTTGCCTATTGGTCTGGTGGTAAGAATTTTTGTTTTCTTGTTGTTGAAATGCAATTTATATTGAAGGCTTCAGGGTTTGATCTTCTGCAACAAATACTTCAAGTATTCCTCACTTTCAGCAAGCAAGTTTGTGTCAACAGCATAACGAAGGTTATTGATAAGTCTTTCTCTACTACTGATCCAATCATGAAAGTTAAATATAAAGAGTGACCATTTTAACAATAGATTTGAATGCATTGAACACTGATGGCCAAAGAGCAGACAAGTTTTGTTATGACATTAAAGACACAATGAAAGCAAGGAGTCATTACAAATATGGAAGAGAAAGTAAAGGCCAAAAATGGATGTCAGAAGAGACTCTGAAACTTATATTGAAATGAAAAGAAGTCAAAATTAGAGGAAAGAAATATGAGGTGAGAAAGCTGAACAGAAGATTTCAAAGAGTAGTTAAAAAAGACAAAGTAAATTATTGTAATGAAAAATGCAAAAAAATCCCAGAATTTAAATAAACAAAAAGTAACAATACATTCAATATTTCTCAAGCTGAAAGAACTGAAGAGAAAAATCAAGCTTTGAGTTCCAAAACTGAAGGATTTATTCAAAGGGCAAAATCTTGAATAATGCAAGAAGTACCAAAAGATGATGGAATAAATATACATAGTCAATGTAATAAAAAGAACTGGTTGACAGTGAAACTTTTCAGAATGTAGTGTATAATCAAGAACCAATAGTACTGAAGCAAGATGTCCTTGTTTCTCTGAAGACATGGACCTAATTTTTTTTAATAAAAAGCCCCAGGAGTTGATGGACTGTCAATTGATGTGCTTCAGGAAACAAGTGCAATTCTGAATGTGCTCATCAAACTCTGCCAACAAATGTGGAAGCCAGCTTACCTGGCCAGCTGAATACAAGAGAGCCATATTTGTTCCAGCTCCCAAAAAAAGTGGTCCAACATACTGTTTATAGAACAATACTATTAAAATCATCACATGCAAATAAAATGCTGGTGAAGATTATTTTAAATGGTTGGAACAATAAATCAACAGACAACTGCCAGAAATTCAAGCTAGAGTCAGAAGAGGTCATAATGGAAGATATTCCATTCTTTATCTCAGACTGATCTTGACTGAAAACAGAAAATACCAGAAAGATGTTTACTTCTGTTTTATTGATTACAAATGTGTTTGACTATATGGGTAAGAATACATTATGGATAAATTGAAAAGAATGAGGATCTCAGAACACTTAATTGTGCTCATGTGAAACATATAGAAGTTTTCTGGACAAAGCAAAATAACACTAGATGCTTTAAAATCAAGATAGGTGTACACCAGGGTTTTATCCTTTCTTGATAACTATTCGATCTGTGTACTGAAAAAAATAACTCAAGAAGATGGACTAAATGGAGACTTTAGCATCAAGAACTTGAAGAAGATTCATCAACAACCTGTGTTATGTGGATAACACAAACTTGCATGCAGAAAGTATTTTTGCAGAAAAATACTTAAAGCATTTACAGAAGATAAAAAAAAACCCACAAAAAAACCCAACAAAACTATTGGATTCAGGATTAAGAGAACAAAATCTTCACCACTGGACCAATAGGCAGCATCCTGATAGATGGAAAAAGATTGAAATTGTCAAGGTTTCCATTTTACTTAGATCCACAGTCAACATCCATAGTGACAACTTTCAAGAAATAAAAAGAGGTTTTGCACTGTGAAAATCTTCTGTCAAGAACCTTTTCAAAGAACAAGGATGGCAGTTTAAAGACTAAGGTACACCTGATACACTTTTTAATTGCTTCCTATGCATCTGAAGTTGGACAATGAATAAGGAAGGCTGAAAAAAGAATCAATGTATTTGAATTGTACTGTTGAAGTATTGCATATTTAACATGCACTTCCAAAAGAACACACCTGTCTTGGAGGAAGTGCAGCCAGAGTGCTCCTAAAGGCAAGAATGGTGAAGATGATAATGTGGATGTTACAGGATAGGGCAAGATTCAGATCTGCTATTCAAAGGGTTACTGTGAGTGGTATCCAACCTAACAGTATCTAAAAATACTACATAGTACATTATGTGTTGGACTACTAACTGAAAAATAGATGGTTCAAACCCATCAGTTACTCTGTGGGAGAAGGATGAGGCAGTCTGTTTCTGTGATAATTCATAACTTCAGAAACCTAATGAAAATTTGTAAAAGTCAGAATCAATTTGATAACATGGATTTTGGTTTTGGTAAAGATCTTCTAGGTTATGGCCTGAGGAGCCTCACTTTTTTTTTTAAATTTTAATTTAGTTTGTTTATTTTTCATTTCAATGAACATCTACAGAGATTTTGGAATTCCATTCATTCATTGTTGCACCCTTCTCCCCGCACAAACCCTTCCCCCCCCC
>NW_006399927.1:313643-318712 GCF_000299155.1 Elephantulus edwardii
TTTGTGACTGAGATACCTCACTCAGCATAATGTCCTCCAGGGTCGCCCATTTTGAATAATATTGCATGAGTTCCTTGTTTTTCAATGCAGCATAGTATACCATTGTGCGAATATACCACAGCTTCTCTACCCATTCTTTTGTTGATGGGCATTTAGGAGCCTCACTTTTAATAGCCAAAATATCCGAGCAACCATTCGGTCAAACCAAAGATCAAATATTAACCCCACTCCTTTAATACTCCTAAACTGTACCATTCAAATAAGGTTTTTATATGGCAATCTTCTGGTTTTTTTTTGAAAAAAAAAAAGTTTACCTAGGGAAGACAAAAGAAAAATTTCAAACCTCTAAATAACATCTGAGGCCATGCAAAGGAGTAAACATTAGTTATCTACAGTCTTCAAAACATTATGTCTTCGCCTTATCATTGGAAGCAACCTTTACTTCTGGAATTATTGAGTCTTGGAGTCATTGCCTTTATCTTACATTGTTACCGCTAAATCTAGTCATTCAAATGGTGGTATAAACACAGTGGACATTCAACAAATGTGCACTAATCATGATAATAAAGGGCAAAGAGGAGACCCTCTTGGAGATTTTATACCTTATAATAATAGTGGTCATAATAGCTACTTTGTATGTCTAACGTCATTTAAAAGCATTAACATTTCACATGGCATGCATCTGCACAGAGTGGATCAATATTTGTTCTTCCAAGTGTGTCAAGTATCCAGTTGGGGCACTTTGAGGTGAAGACATCACTCTGCCAGTGGCAGTTTCAGAATTGGGCAATCACATCTCGCATTTATTAAGTCTGAATAATAAGATAACCCTCACTGGTTGAACATATTTATTAACATTAGGGGGGACCAGGGACAAAGGGGCAGACAATACGGCTTGGGAAGCTTAAGATGCTAAGGAATTATCAAGGAAATAATTATTTGTAATCACATCAGTTCTTAATAGGAAATACACACACACACACACTTATTAAGTACTTCATGATGATGACTTTTTAAAATTGGTTTATATGCAATCACTCATATGCATTGTGTTTCATGCAAGCACATTGTGTTCTATACAATCACATTGTGTTTCATTTGTGTACATTATTTTTTATTTAATCATTCATGTACACTGTACTTTACACAACTGATTGTTGTTGTGTACCATAGAGTCAGAACTGATATGTAGCTGACCCTTTGGCAGGTTTTCAAAGGCAGTTAATCTTATTGAAGAAGATTGCCCATCCTTCTCCCATGGAGCATCTGGTGGATTTTAACTGTATGCCTTTGGGATTTAGGTATAGCTTCTTGCCACTAGGCCACCAGAGCTTCATATAATTCATTGTTGTTGTTGATTGCCTTCGAGCCCCTATTATCACCCTGTATCTTCAAGTCTCCACTAAGTCTCTCCTATTCCTTCACACCCCCATCTTCCCACTAATCCTGGAATCCAAATTATTTTCCCCTTGTCTCTTTCCCTTTCCCCTTCCTCTTTTGTATTTATACACATATTCCTCAGTTTTCTTCTGTTTTCATAATAATGGTCTTATGCAATATTTGTCCTATGAGACTGAGTTATTTCATTCAGCACAACGCTCTCTAGACTTTCCCATACTATGTTTTATGAAATTGTTGATCTGTACTGCATTATAGTATTCCACTGTGTGAATCTATCCCAAATTCTCAATCCATTCATTTGTCAATGAGCATGTATACTGTGTCCATTCCCTTGCTACTCTGAATAATACTGCTATGAACATAAGTGAACATACCTCTATTCATGTTTCAGTCATGATTTCCTCAGGGTCCAAAATGTTTCACCCCAAGAAAGTATCCCAAAAAGTTATGGGGTATTCTTATTATTGGTAAGGGCAGGGGAAAGTAGTGGAGGATCCTTTGACCTTTTGCTTGCTCTTTTTTCTCAAACTAAATTCCTCACAGATTAATTAATCAGTGTCAAAAAGCACAAAAAAGTCCATGTTACTAATGTCTGACTTAGATTATTGTGATTACTGACTACTGCTAGTGGATTTGCCCTCACTTTGAAATGTAACCAAGTCTGACTAGCAAGAAATTCCTCATCACATACACTTCACATGCTACATAGGCAATTTATAAATTAATGAAAAAATTTTAAGGTTTTCTTACATTAAAGTCTATCAAGTCCACTGCTGCTGAATTAACTGTAGCTCACAATGACCCCATGGGTAACCTTTACAGAAGCAGACTGCCATATTTTTGTCCTGTGTAGTAGCTGGTAGGTACAAACTATCACCTTTACAGTTAATTGAGCATTTTTGACCATTGTCTCATCCAGACTTTTTCTCGCACTAATGTAAAAGCTATGTAAAAACTGTATGCACCTCTCTACAAATTGGACTTCAAGACTCAGTGAAGGGATGGATTTTATTTGTAACTCAGGAACAGCCTGTACTGCAGTCTGTTCTCAGAGCCCATTAAGAAGTAATCATCCAGTATAACGAACAAATCACTAAGACCAGACTTTTGGAATATGACTCTTTTGTTCTGTCAGAATGAAAAGTACGGAATGCATGTGATCCAATTTAGAAGGGAGCTCTTTGGAGCCTTCATTCAAGAAGGCATGAGGATCTCTGGGGGTAGAGCTTAACTCAGAAAGAGAGCAAGAATGAAAATTTGCATTGACAGCTTGATCCCAGAGAGAGGTGGCTGGCTGCATGTCTAGGGGATCCTTTGGGTGTGGATGAGACAGGGGCAGAGGGTTCCTTTTAAGCAAGTGTGTGCAGCCATGTTACAGGCATGATTACCATCCTTATGCAAGTCTCACTGTGTGCTACTGCTGTTTTCTTCAGTAAAGCCTCTTTAACTTGTCAATCGAAACCTGTCAGACAATTATTTTCATGTATGATACACATATTCAAAGACTCTTGTGTGTTCTTAATACATTTACATTTAATAACAATAGAGCTGTTTTGTCAGAAAGAGGAGAAAAATAATTCTTACAAATGTAAAGCAATGACAGGGCACCAGATGCTATGGTGTTGCTCTACTTCATGGCAGAGGGCCCAGGTGATATTCCAGCAAGTCTCCTGGAATAGGGATGTGAAGCCAAACAGAACCAGGCTGCGGTCTTTTGACTCCATTTCAAGTTCTCTTTTTCAACCAAGAGCTTAGTTCTGTCATCTTCTCCAGCCAGGGAGGAGGATAAGAGCTTGTGCAGAAGTTGGGGAACATGCAACACCTTTACCTAGAAATGTATTTGATACTATAGAACTCCTATGGCTTAGTGGTAAGAACAACTCTTTACTGCCAACTCAAAGGCACACAGATTGAATCTACAAGCTGCTCCAGCAAATAAAGATGGGTAATCTCTCCTTTCATGTGCTTTACTGCCTCCAAAAGCCTGCTGGAGGGTAAGTTGTAAGTCACTTCTGACTTGATGGTAAACAACAATTATGGGCCACCAAAACCAAATATGGATGATAATCTTCAAGATTCAGAAAGGACAAAAGGTAAAAATATCCCTTGGACAAACTGACACTATAGAAGACGAGGTGCCCCACTAGAAACTAGAACTCTTGGAGACTAAATTACAGCTCATTATTGAGATAATTAGAATTGCTTTTTGCAGTAGTTGTTAAATGAAACCAGTTGTTAAATAATAGACAATATCTATCAGGTAATTATAAGAAATAACTCTGTTATTTATCAAATATCAGTCTGTCAAGTTGTTGTTCTTGTTGTTATGTGCCATCAAGTTGCTTGTGACTCATAGTGACCCTATGTACAACAGCCCTAAACCCTGCTCTATCCTGTGACAATCGCACTGCCTCCGACACACCCATCCCGAGCACCCCAGTCACTGAGTCAATCCACCTCATAGAGAGTCTTCGCCTCCTGCGCCATTTCTCCACCCTCCCAAGCATGATGTCCCTCTCCAAGGACCGATCCCTCCTTACAACATGCCCAAAGAATGTTAGACGAAGCCCCAGAATCCTCACCTCCAAGGAACAGCCTGATTTAACCCTCTCCAGGATGAATCTGTTGATTTTCTTAGCAGTCTATGGTACCCTCAATACTCTTCTCCAGCACCACAACTCAAAGACATCAATTCTCCTTCTATCCTCCCAAGTCATTGTCCAACTCTCTGATGCATAACAAGTGATTGCAAAGACCATGGCCTGTATCAGATGCACCTTAGTTTCCAGAGTGACACCATTGCTCTTCAGTACTTTGGAGAGGTCCCT
The DNA here is from genome assembly GCF_000299155.1 of Elephantulus edwardii. Taxonomy (NCBI): domain Eukaryota; kingdom Metazoa; phylum Chordata; class Mammalia; order Macroscelidea; family Macroscelididae; genus Elephantulus; species Elephantulus edwardii. Next base: position 317,873 of record NW_006399927.1, read on the forward strand.
AACAGCAGCCTTTCCCATCACAATACATCTTTTAATTTCCTGGTTGCTAGTGCCAAGAGTGTTGACTGTGGAGCCAAGCAGATTAAACTTGTTAACAATCTCAATCCCTTCACCATCCATGCTGATGCTGCCAATTGGCCCAGTGGTGAGAATCTTTGTCTTCTTGATGTAAAGCCTCAATCCATATTGAAGATTGCAGTCCTTGACTCTCTGCAGCAAGCACTTCAAGTCCTCCTCAGTTTCAGCAAGCAGGGTTGTGTCATCTGCATAACTCAGATTGCTGATAAATCTTCCACAAATCCTCACGCCACACTTCTCTTCATAGAGCCCAGCCTCACAGATAATCTGTTCTGCATACAGGTTGAAAAGTTACGGAGATAGGACAGATCCCTGTCATACACCCTCCCCTGTTTTGAACCATGCAGTGTTTCCTTGCTCTGTTCTGACGACTGCCTCTTGGTCCAAGTATAGGTTTTTCATTAGCACAATCAAGTGTTCTGGGATTCCCATTCCTCTCAGAGTCAGCCACAGTTTGTTATAATTCACACAAATGACTTTGCATAATCTGGAAAGAGATTTTAAAAATATGTCTGTATATGTAATTTATCTGTTATGTGATTGATGGTAACCATGAGTCAGCAGGGATTTTGAGAACAAAATCAAATTTCCAGTGATCAAATTTAAGTATTTGGCAACAACACACAAATAAATATAATTTTGCAAAAGGTCTATTCAATGAAAAGAATTTTTTTTTTTTAATTTAGGCTGTTTATTTTTCATTTCAATGAACATCTACAGAGATTTTGGGATTCCATTCATTCATTGTTGCACCCTTCTCCC
>NW_006399927.1:319956-325742 GCF_000299155.1 Elephantulus edwardii
AACTTTAGTAGTCCTAATCCACAACATAAAGAGTCTTCCAAGTATTCTGAATAATTTACAACCAGGAGAAGATAAAATAGATGAATGGGACCTTCTAAGAATCAAATCCCTATGCGCATCCAGAAAAGAATTTTTCTTGTTATCCTTCTGATGAAATGAATTGCTGATATTTTCTACAAGATAAAGGTATACTATGTTTGTTGACCTGAAAGCATAGAATGTGAAATATTGGTTGTTTAGTACATTTAATAGCCAGCTCTGGTAACCTAGTGGTAAGGAGCTGTGCTGCCAACCCTGATTTACTTGATCTAAATCCACCAGCTGCTCCAAAGTGATAAGTCCCCTCCCAGGTGATTTACTGCCTCTGAAAATCTGCTGAAAGTCAGGTATGGGTTGGCTTCAACTTGACAGTGCATAACAACAACCAGTATATGCCATAGTATCAGCCAGCAGAATACTTTAAATTGATGCTGCCTGACTCAAGAACAATTAGTATAACTGCAAGAGATTTTTTGAGTCAGACGACATGGATTGGAAGCCTGTCTTCAACATTTGTAGTTCTATATTCTTAACCAATGGTCTCTAATTCCTAAAATTTTAGCCATTATAAAAAGAATGACAGTAATAGTATGTTATGTATAGCATTTCTTATAGGAGAAAGTGATATAATAAGCAGAATGTAAGTTGTGCAAATCCCGAATTAAGTAGAGAATTTTTTGTCATCACTATTCAATAATAACCGAAATATATGAAATATTATTTTACTAATTCAGATGTTTTGTACCAAGTTAGCATGTTATTAAACAGATTAACATTTGTTTCTCTTATAAATAATTCCAAATTTCAGTGGCCTAACAACAAGACTCCGTTCTCGTCCCCACAAAGGTACTCATTGGTGACACAGAGCTCCAGGCTTTTTCTATCTTGTGGCTCTGACATTTCCAGGGGTGCTTCAGCATGCCTTAGGACATTGTCTTCTCTGTTTTCAGATCCCCAGTATGTAGAGAACATATGGAACATCATGTGGGACATTCTAGGGGACAAACTTTGAGATGAGGTGCCCTGCTTCTACTCACATTCCTTTCATCAAAGCTATTTGTGTGGCCCCATCAATACACATGTGCTAAAAAATGTAGTTAGCTATGTGCCAGATAAACAAAAATGCCTGGAATACATCTTGGCAGTCTCTATCATCAAAATAAATCTTTATACTCTAAACATAGTATAGTTGAGGGTATTTTATTTAGTCACATTTAGAGTATTGTGGATATCAACACACGCAAATAAGCTTTCTGGGTGTATAATATTCTTAGTATATACATTTAACAATGTTGACTACTATGTTCTTCAACATTCTCACCTTTCCAGGCTGTTTCTGGATTTTTACCTGCTTTCAGACTATATGTATGTTGTTATGTGCCGTCGAGTCAACTATGGCTCATAGCAACCCTATGAACATCAACTCTGCACCTTGTGCTATCTTGAGCAAACCTCACCATTTCTGACACACTTAACAACAATTTCACAGTCACTGTGTCAATCCATCTCATCCAGGGTCTTCTTTTCCTGTGCTGATCCTCTATCCTTCCAAGCATAATGTCCTCCAAGAACTGGCCCCTCCTGGCCACGTGCCCAAAGTATATGGAACAAAGTTTCAAAATCCTTGCCTTTAAGTAACAACTTGGTTTCACCTTCTCCAGGACAGACCTGTTTATTCTCTTGGCAGTTAACAGTTATGTTCTATACTCTTCTCCAGCACTACAATACAAAGGTATGGATTCTTATCCTGTCCTCCTTAGTCATTGTCTAGCTCCCAGATGCATAGCAAGCAAGCAATTGAGAAGACCATGGCCTTGATCAGGTGCACCTTAGTGTCTAGACTTACATAATTGTTTTTTAGCCCTTTGGAGAAGTCCTTGACAGCATATTTCCCCAGTACTGACTGAAAAAGAAAATCTGAAAACTAGTTCTGTGGTTTTTAGAAAAGAAAAAAAAATATATCCCTCTCATTCTTCCTCAATACTTATTCTCCTCTTTGCTCATCTCTGGGAAGGAGTATTTGGTTACGAGAGTGAGTTGGGAGGCCATTGTCAGTATATCCATAACTTCTGTTGCTGCATTTATTACATATTCTTATCAGTGTTGTTTCTAGACTCTGTTAATCAGACATGAAACAAATTGAATGCAGAAATCTGTTTTTTGCCCAGGTTTCCCCTTCTGCTGTTTGGTACACTGTTGGTTGTGGAGTCCATTCTCAGAAAGGCTCTTCCACTTGTGCTCCGGTAGAACTGGACTTCACAGACTCAGTGGCTGCTTTCTTGGAAGTAAATCATCAGGCTTTTCTGCCATTTATGCTTAGCAACCAAGCACATTAATTATTTTTACAAGCCAGGTATTCTGGTACGTATTTTAAGCATTCACTGATCATTTATTCAGTTAATTATGAATTTGGAAGGTAGACCAATTTTAATGCACATTTTAACTAAATCCAGAAACTTAAAATATACATGAAACATCAATGTCGTGTACCATAAAAAAGCAACAAAAACTAAAAAAAAAAGAGAAAACAACAAAAAACAAGCAAACAAACAAAACCTAGCGGAAAGAATATACACATTCTGCTAGGGAGCTCTGGTGGTGTAGTCCAAAGAGAGTTATGCATCTAACACAAAGACCTGCCGACCATTGGCAGATAGAAAGACGGGCAATTTCCTCCTATGCACTGTCCAGTCTCAGAAACCTGATGGAGATCCAGCTCTGAGTTGCTTCTGACTTGGTAGCAATGAATGAGTTATAAAACTAAAAAATCTTTCTAGATTTTAGAATTGACTTTTGAAACATTTTCTTCTTATAGTTATTAGTTTATTTATTAACCAAGAACCAGCAGAAGGACTTACAGTTTAAAATAAGCACAGGAGGAATCCTTTACTCAAAAACATTTGTTCTACACTAGTAATACAGATACTATTACCGGTTCTCTGTTCAAGAAAAAAAAAATTGATAACCTAAGGTCATTTACCAAAAAAATCATTCCTTCTTCTAGGTGTTTTTGTTACATACTTTCTGATCATAGCCGACTTGTAGCTGACCCTCATGAAGGGAGGTCTCTAGGGCTCCCTTCCAAGAGGTAGGGAGAAATATTTAGGCTGAGGATGGGTTACTTTTTAAATCAATTTTGACTGTTGCTGTTAATTGCCATCGAGTTGAGCATGAGTGGTAGTTGCCCCATGAACAAAAGACCTGAAGCCTTTGTATAACTATCGTCGTTTCTCAAAATTCATAGCGTTTCCAGAGAAATGTGGTTTAGAAAGTGGATGTCATGCACACCCATGTTTATTGTGGCTTTGTTCACAATAGCAAGGAGCTGGAAACAACCTAAGTGCCCATCAACAAACGAATGGATCGAGAAGCTGTGATAGTCACACAATGGAATACTGCATTGCATTGGAAAAACAAGGAACTCATGCAATATTATTTAAAATACCCCAAGAGGGTAGTGAACTAGGGGGGAGGGTTGGGAGGGGAGAAAAGTGCAACAATGAATGAATGGAAATCCAAAATCTCTGTAAATTTTTACTGAAATTAATAATAAATTTAAATAAAACAAACCAAAAAACAATCAATATAGTATGTTGGTAGTGGAATGAAATTTTGCCCAGATTTTCAATGCATAATCAAACACACAATAGTATATAATCTTATAATGTTGTAAGAATTTCAGCAATACTGGTTTTATATTGATAATCTTAATCTTCTTGCATCTATCTCAAACTCATCTCTATTGATAGTAAAATTTCTAAAAATTAAGATTAGCATGTTATTTGCACATTAGCCACTTCCATATTTTTAAATATTTCGTGTTTTTTAGATATTACATAGTATTCTAAAAATAGTCATAGCTTATTCTAGCTGATATAGAAAAATTTTGCTATATTACTATTATAATAGTCAATATAATTCTTGGTATACCAGCAGCCAAGAAATTAAAAGACTTATTGCGATAGGAAAATCTGCTGTTAGGGACCTCTCCAAAGTACTGAAATGCAATGGTGTCACTCTGACACAGGCCATGATCTTTGCAATCACTTGCTATGCATCAGAGAGCTGGACAATGACTAGGGAGGATAGAAGGAGAATTGACGCCTTTGAGCTGTGGTGCTGGAGAAGAGTGTTGAAAATACTGTGGACTGCTAAGAAAACGAACAGATTCATTCTAAAGAGGGTTAAACCACGTTGCTCTTTGGAGGCAAGGATTCTGAGGCTTTGTCTGACATACGTTGGACATATTGCAAGGAGGTACCAGTCATTAGAGAGGGACGTCATGCTTGGGAGTGTGGAAGGACAGTGCAGGAGGGTAAGATGCCCTATGAGGTGGATTGATTCAGTGAACGGTACATAACAATAACAACCACATATTATCAATATACTTAGTATATTATACCTCCTAAGACTGTCTTGGAGAGGGTGAAACCAAGTCTCTTCTTGGAGGCTAGGATTTTGAAGAGACTCGTCCTTGGAGAAGGACAGCATGCTTGGAAGGGTGAAGGTACAGTGCAAGAGAGAGGGTTCTAGATGGGATGGACTGATACAGTAACTGGGGCAATGGGAGTTGGAGTGTTGGAATTAGTGAGACTGGTTCAGGACAGGGAGGGGTCCAGAGTTGCTGTACATAGGGTCACTATGGGTTGCAGGCAACCTAGAGGCACATAACAGCAACAATCAAACAGATAATCTCTCCCTAGAAATTAACAGCTTCAACAATCTGAGTAGGGGTTGCTATGAGTCAGAATTTACTTGATGACAGTGAGAATTATATTTGTCACTATTCATTTTGTCTAATAATGCATCATGAGATAGTTTAAACCTCATGGTCTTCTCTAGAATTGGAATAGCCTTTTTTTTTTTACATCTTTCTTTTTTAATTTTAGTAAAGTTTTACAGAGATTGGTTTTCATTCATGCATACATACATATTTTCTTCCCCGGACCTCCAATTCCTTTTGTAATGCCTGCCAAGTTCCAAGATACGCATTATTGTATACATGGCTTCTAATCATCCATTACTTTCAGACTGTCATTCCTTTCTTGCATTCCAGTGCAGTGTTCATTATCTATTCATTCTTTTCCTGCTCTTTTTTCTCCTCACTCTCACATATATTGATCCTTGTATTACAAAAGTAGGCTTATTTGGTATTTGTCCTTTTTTTGTGACTGAGATAGTCCAGATTCATGCATGTTGTGCAGAGTTTTATGAGTTCATTGGTTTTTTTCAATGCAGCACAATCAACTGTTGATAAGCATTTGGTCTGCTTTAATCTTTTTATTTTGTGAATAATGCTACAGTAAACATCTGCATGCATTTATCTGTATGTATGGTTTTTATTTCACCTCTATGCCTCTGTTTCTTTCTTTATAAGCAAATGGAAGTAACAGTGTCTAGCCTACAGAGTTACTTTAAAAATTTAAAAAAAAACCCACGCACACCACATTCCAAACACTGTTAGAACTAGAAAAGTCTCTAGAAATAATGAAATACTACTGGTGGCCTAATGGTAAAAAGCTGCGCTGCAAACTCAAAGGCACATGGATCTAATCCACCAGCTTCTCCACAGGAAAAGAAAGGACAATCACCTCCTATGTAATTTACTGACTCTGAAGTTCAGCTTTGAGTTGGTTCCAACTTGTGGGCACACAATAACAACAACATATTATATAGAGGTGGTTTTCTAGTCTCCCAGTGGTAAAGAATTATGATAACAAGGTGGTGGTGGTGGTGGTGGTGGTGGT
>NW_006399927.1:326032-333638 GCF_000299155.1 Elephantulus edwardii
TCCTTCTATCCTCCTTAGTCATTGTCCAACTCTCTGATGCATAACAAGTGATTGCAAAGACCATGGCCTGTATCAGATGCACCTTAATCTCCAGAAAGACACTATTGCTCTTCAGTGCTTTGGAGAGGTCCGTAACAGCATACTTTCCCATCCCAATACGTCTTTTAATTTCCTGGCTACTGGTGCCGAGAGTGTTGACTGTGGAGCCAAGCAAACTAAAGCTGTGAACAATCTCAAACTTTTCACCATCCATCCTGATGCTGCCAGTTGGCCCAGCGGTGAGAATCTTTGTCTTCTTGATACTAAGCCTCAATCCATATTGGAGGCTGCAGTCCTTCACCCTCTGAAGCAAGCGCTTCAGGTCCTCCTCAGTTTCAGCAAGCAGGGTTGTGTCATCTGCATAATGAAGACTGTTGATAGATCTTCCACCAATCTTGACCCCACATTCCTCCTCATAGAGCCCAGCCTCCCAGATAATCTGTACTGCATACAGGCTGTAAAGGTATGGAGACAGGACACATCCCTGGTGCATGCCCTTCCCAATTTTGAACCATGCAGTGTTTCCTAGCTCTGTTCTGACAACTGCCTCTTGGTCCAAGTATATGTTTCTCATTAGCATGATCAAGTGTTCTGGGATTCCCATTCTTCTGAGAGTCAGCCACAGTTTGTTATGTAAATGGTTCAAATTCACCAGCTGCTCCACAGAGAAAAGATGGCCAATTTCCTCCCATACAAATTAAAAGGCCCCAGGAATTGATGGTATACCAATTGACATATTTAAACTAACAGATGCTGCTCTAGATGTGCTCACCAAGTTGTGCCAAGAAATCTGGAGGACAACCATTTGGCCAACTGACTGGAAGAGATCTATTTTTGTTCCCATTCCAAAGAAAGGTGATCCCACAGAGTGTGGAAATTATCGAACAATATCATTAATATCACATGCAAGCAAGATTTTGCTGAAGAATATCCAAAAATGACTGGACCAGCACATCAACAGACAACTACCAGAAGTTCAAGCTGGATTTAAATGGGGCCGTGGTACTAGGGATATTGTACCTAATGTTAGATGGATCTTGGCTGAAAGCAAGGAGTACCAGAAGAATGTCCATTTTTGTTTCATTGATTACACAAAGGCATTTGACTGTGTGGATCATAACAAACTGTGGCTAACTCTCAGAAGAATGGGAATCCCAGAACACTTGATTGTGCTAATGCGAAACCTATACTTGGACCAGGAGGCATTCATCAGAACAGAGCAAGGAAACAATGCATGGTTCAAAATTGGGAAGGGTGTACACCAGGGAAGTATCCTATCTCCATACCTTTTCAATTTTATTCAGGACAGGTTATCTGGGAGGCAGGGCTCTATGCGGAGAAATGTGGCATCAGGATTGGAGGAAGAATCATCAATAATCTGTGTTATGCAAATGACACAACCCTACTTGCTGAAACTGAGGAGGACCTGAAGCATTTGCTGTAGAAGGTCAGAGACTGCACTCTTCAGTATGGTTTGAGGCTCAGTATCAACAAAACAAAGATTCTCACCACTGGGCTTGATTGGCAGCATCATGATGGATGGTGAAGAGATTGAGATTGTTCACAGTCTTGGTTTGCTTGGCTCCACAGTCAACACTCTTGGCACCAGGAAATTCAAAGACGTATTGCTATGGCAAACTCTACGATTAGAGACCTCTCTAAAGTACTGAAGGGCAACTATGTCAGTCTGGAGACTAAGGTGTGCCTGATACATCCCATGGTCTTTGCAAACTCTTGCTATGCATCAGAGAGCTGGACAATGACTATAGGGATGATAGAAGGAGAAATGATGCCTTTGTGCTGTGGTGTTGGAGAAGAGTATTGAATATTCCATGGACTGCTAGGAAAACAGATTTTTCATGGAGAGGGTGAAGCTGAACTGCTCCTTAGAGGCAAGGATTGTGAAACTTCGTCTGACAGACTTTGGACATGTTTCAAGGAAGGACCACTCCTTGAAGAGGGATGTCCTGCTTGGGAGGTTGGAGGGACAGTGCAGGAAAGGAACACCCTCAATGAGATGGATTGATTCAGTGACTGGGGTAATGGGGGTAGGTGTGTCAGAGATGGTGAGATTGGCACAGGATAGGGCAGAGTTTTAGGCTGTTGTACATAGGGTTGCTATGTGAGTCGTAACAATAACAACAAATCAAATCCTCTGAAATTCTGCTGAAGGGTCAGTTATCATTCAGTTCTGAATTGGTGGCACATTACAGCAACTATAATTCTAGTTAAACTTGTTGGCACCTAACAACAAGAAATTATATATGTTGTGATTGTTGTTATGTACCATCAAGTCACCAGCAACTCATAGCAATCCTATGTACAATAGCTCTGAACCCTACCCTATCCTGAGCCAGTCTTACTGACTCAGATGCACCGATTGCCATTACCCCAGTTACTATGTCAGTCTGTCTCATCTGAGGTCTTCCTTTCCTGTGCTGTCCATCTGTCCTTCCAAGCATGATGTCCTTCTCCAAAGACTAGTCTCTTCTGGCCACATACTCAAAGTATGTGAGATGGAGCTTCAAAATCTTTGCCTTTAAGGAGAACTTTGGTTTCACCCTCTCCAACACAAACCTATTTGTTCTCCTGGCTGTCCATGGTGTGTTCAATACTCTTCTCCAGCACCACAACTCAAAAGCATGGATTCTTCATCTGTCATCCTTAGTCACTGTCCATCTCTGATGCACAACAAGTAACTGTGCAGAGCATGTCCTCACTCAGATGAACCTTAGTCTCTAGACTGATGTCATTGCTTCTCAGTACTCTGGAGTGTTCCCGGACAGCAGCTTTCCCCAGTGCAATTCATCTTTTGATTTTATGACTGCTAGTACCAAGAGTATTTTTTATGGAATCTAGCAAGCTGAGGCTGTTAACAATCTCAATCTCTTCTCCATCTATTATGGTGCTACCAATTGCTCCAGTGGTAAGAATCTTTTGTTTTCTTGATGTTGAGTTTCAATATATATTGAATACTACAGTCCTTGACTTTCTCAACAAGTGCTTCAAGTTCTCCTCAGTTTCATCAAGCATATTGCAAGTTATTGATGAGTTTTCCTGATGTCACATTCCTCCTCATAAAGCCCAGCCTCCTGCAAATCTGTTCTGCATATAGATTGAAAAGATATGGGGACAAGATGCATCCCTGGTGCACTCCTTTCCTGATTTTGAACCATGCAGTGTTTCCTTGCTCTTTCATATAGAATGAGTAATCTGTGTTCAACCTCTCCACTTTTACTTCTATTTTCTCCTTTCCAGCCCATTTTAATCTATCCTCTATTTTTACCCTCTTTATTGAAATTGTTCTGGTGAAATTACCAAATGTCACCCACAACCAAAAACAATGAGATGTTTTCCTACTGAACTGTACTTGCCTTCTTTGCTGTATCTAGTCCTTCAAATCACATTTTATTTTGAAATGTTCTTATCTCAGGGCAAAGGGGGAAATTGAGGAGGATAATATGAAAACATTTGAGGGAAAAACATTGACATCCCACCACACCAAATCAAATGATAATCCTTCCTATGGCTCCTAACTGCTTATAAACTAAAGCTTCACCTTAACTGTGTCTTTTAATGGAAACACACATCCTATAAAACTATAAAATTTCTTAAAAATCCAGAGAGAGTTCAGATCAGGAAAATGTTTATGTTCATGGAGATGACTGCTCCACTGGTTAAGACAGAAACAAGCATTCTTACACAACTGAAGGAGGAGTCAAATACATAAAAACAAGAAAGGCTGTTTTAAGTTAGTTGATGATTGGCAATCTAAGAATGAAGAGTTGAGGAGACTAGTGCATAGCATATATGTGGGATAATATGATTTGTTGAGGGTACATACTTTCAAATATAAGTGCTCCCCAGCTAATTATAGGATGATCACTGGGCAAAGGCAGGTTTTTCTGGAAACATGCTATTAAAATTGCTTTCTCAACCACATCTGTTTCCAGGAGTCCACTGTAAAGATTTGTTGATAAGGCTGTACGTTAAGACCTTTTGGACATAGGCTATTGTGTCCCGTATCTGTTTGATGTAGATGAAGGATGCACTGGGAACAAGCTGTGCCATCCTATCTGGCTCAACCACAGAGAAGAAATATTTCTTTTAGAGGACACAGTGTACACAAAGGTTAGAGACACTACTGGTTAAAAGACTAGTTTAAAATTCAGCATGGATTTCATATGCAAGACTTTAAGATGGAATTAAGGCTCTGCCTTCAGGCTGCTCTATTTACATACACCAAGTGTATGTATAATACATACTTTAGATTTTAGACTTTCATACAACTCCTACCTGGTGTTTTTCCTCTGCTCCATCCATACCAGGTTCTGCTAAGTACTGTTTTTCACATTTCCATTTTACACAATTTTTCATTATGGCCATATACTATCCTTACTCTTAATGTCAACTTGTAATAGTATACTAATTATTTTAAGATCCAGTAACAATTTAACTTCCCCAATATACTTACACAATGTATCAAGAGGAAATTTCTGGTTTAGTACACACAGGACTATGTAGACACTTCTATTAGATGACTTACCATATACTATTAAATCAGTTAGATAGGTGAACATCACACCACTGAAGGGTGAACTCTGGAGAAACGAGCCAGGTCTATTAATCTGTGTGTAGCTACCAGCAATCAACATTTTGTCTTTACAAAGTCCATGAATGGTTGCTGATGAGTAAATGAAATACTGATTTGCTGTCTTGCTTCTAACTCCTCCTTTAGATTGGGTATTGTGTGTTATTTATGTAATAAAAAATGTATAGGTATATATGAAGCTCTGGTGCCTTAATGGTAAGAATTTGCCCCATCAACCCAAAGGAACATGGTTTGAATCTACCAGCTGTTCCATGGGAGAAGGATAGGTAATCTTCTGTGTTTCACTACCTCTAAAAATCATGATCATCTATGAGTCACATAACAACCACTACATATATATATATGTGTGTGTATGTGTTTGTATGTGTGTGTTTTATATATACACATACACACATGAGTACACGTGTATATATACATGTGCATAAACATGTATACACATATACACATACACACACACACACACACACACATATATATATTATGGAAGATAGATGATACCGAGATAGCTACATAGCTAGATAGATAGACAGATAGATAGATGGAACCTGCCTGCTGTCTTCTTCAGTGCAGAGATTATTTCAGACAAAGGGTGTGTCACACCTTTTTTACATTGTTTTCATAATGTAAGCAACATATCAAAGGATGGGACAATCTAATAGTTGTTGATAAAAAGATTTGATACCATAATTTTAAATCCCATATCAGAACTCTTTCCATCAGCAATATGTTTCAATGGAGTATATTATAGTTATTCCAGTGATAGTACTACAATACAATTTAGGCTGAAGAATAGTATTATTACAACAAAAGAAACATACGTAACAAAAGGAGGAGAAACTGAGGCAAGAGTAAATATTTTAGATAATAATCTCAGATCCAAAGGGCATTTTTTAAACCATCAAAGTACATTTTTACATCAATCTTTAGTATGTCTGAGTTCAATACACACTAAACTTCTTTGATCCAGAAGAGAAAGAGCCTGTTTTTCTTACAAATATGCTTAAGTAAGTTGGAATTAGGCATCTTCGCTTTTTTCAGAAAAGGATTCTAAAGCAGGAAGAACATAAACAGTACACATGACTCTTGACACACCATTGCTTTCTTAAGCAGGAATAATAAAAATTTGCAAATGAACAAAGGAGTGGGAGTGAGATATCTGATTTACAATGTTTTTGAGATAAAGAACATCATAAAAAAAGATCAATGTGAATAATGAAGCATTGTTAACTGAGTCATGACATTTCTATTCTAACAACTGCTTGAACGGCAGAACTCCGCAAATGAGCACCTTGTACTGCTTTCAAAGTGGGAGGAAGACATGTAATTATAATCCTTCTACTGACAAGAATTGAAGGAAACCTGGGGGAAAGTTTATTAAAAAACATATTGGCATATCTGTATTATAAATTACTTTCTCTTGTTAACCCCCCTCTCCCCACCAAAAAATTCTTTTGTGGGCCAGCTCATAATGGTACAAAAGGTGTTTCATAAAAAGACAGACTTGACTCAAGAATCCTTTTCTCACACTGAAGAAGAGCTACCATATATTTATTCTGTAACTTTTCCAACAGCTAAGATATATTAGAGAAATATATTTTCAAAACAGTCTTAACCTTCATTGTCTTGAGCACACATAACGGCATTGTCATGTCACCTATCGAAAATTCACACAGAAACCTTTTATTTAGTCAAAACTAATGAATCTGTTTTAACACTCTTTGCAAAAGTAGAAGAGGATATAATATTATATTTTCACCTAACATACATTTTTAACCATCTCCTTCCTTTGTTGGGTGGATAAGAGGGGAAATAAAAGGGGGAAAAATTCTGCAAAATTTTCAGCAATGCTATTAACTTCAGTGTTTTAATACAGCAGAATTGAAATAGCACTTGGCTGTGTAAGCTCTAAATGAATGATAAGAAAGGAGGAGGTGAATTTTCTCCTAATGTTTAACTCCATTGTAGTCTCAGAAAGTAGACTCCCAATTGTTGAAAGAACCTCTTTTGCTGACCCCATTATTGCCTCTGGCACCCACACATGCAAAGGGGCAGCTGTAAAGTCAGACACTTAGTGAGCACTGTAGAAATTATAGTGTTGTGTTAAATGTGCCCTCTGCAGGGTGCTTTCCTATCTTCAGAGAACACACTCATTAGGTGCTGCCAATAAGACGATGAAGCACTTTTCTTTATAAAAAGTGCTACCCATTATAGTACATCTGGAGCCCATCCAAAGGGTAGGAGAAAATGAGGGGAAATAGCACAGCCACTGAGGTTTCAACATCAGCTGAAGCATGCAATCCTTGCTACCAAGGCACTGGGCTGACTCATTCACCATTGTACAGTACAGAAAGACAGTATGCACAGTTCTTAGCTAGGATCAGAATGTAAAGGGCCCACTTAGACACCTAGAATATATTTTGGCTACATCTTACAGTGTTTTGGGTCCATTTCATATACAATAAATTACTTGCCCTCTGCTTGTTAGTGATAAAGACACACAAGGAAATTGGGTTTTCAACTCTACCAAGGTGTTTTCTGCCAAGTCTGATGTGATAACAATTAAAATATAAGAGGATTAAATGAGGATAGATACCACATTCCAATGTGTTTACACATATGCACAATCATGATGTCTCAGGTTATTATAATCAAGACAGAAAAAAAAAAAACATCAAGGGGGGGAGGTAAGACACAAAAGTAAAATTGATAAAGTGAGACTTGTAAAGGACAACCAGAAATTAGATCTAAAAAACAGACAAAAAAGAATTAATCTGGAGGAAAACCTAAATTTATTGCATGTATGTTGTTGTGATATACCATCTATTCCCAGAGCCTTATTTTTTGCCATTTCCTTCAAAGCAACCTGAACTTCTTCTTTCATCACCATAGGCTCTTGCTCATATGTTGTTTCATGAAATTCTTCTGTGTCTTCCAATTCCTTTTGATACAGTGACT
>NW_006399927.1:335990-342367 GCF_000299155.1 Elephantulus edwardii
GGCACATAACAACAACAACAACATGTTGTAGTATGTCCTTGTGCTGACCTACTAGCATGTTTTCAAAGGCAATAAATCACATGGCAGGAGACTGGCCATCCTTCTCCTGCATAGTAGCTGGCAGATTTTAACTGAGAGCCTTTGGGATTGCAGTCCAGCTTCTTACCATTAGGCCACAGAGCACTGGGCCTTGTGATGAAACTGGTTTGTTCAGGACTGCCCCTAAATCTGGGTGCTACGTTCAGAGTATGGGGTGCGAAAAAACATCATGAGAATTCAATTCCAGGGGTGGACCTGAAGAAGGACACAGAAAGTCACCTTTAAGATTCATTACAGTATCCATCATTCATTCACTCACTGTTTTCCAGTTGGTTGCAACTGTTATTGTTGTTATATCCTATTGAGTTACCTGTAATTCAGAGTGACTCTTTGAAAAACAGATCTGAACTTTGTCCCATCCTGAGCCACTTTTATGATCTCCACCCTTCAGCCCATAATTACTGTCATTGTATCAGCCCATTGGGGTTTTCCTCTCTTTGGCTCACTCTCTTTCTTTGCCAGTATGATGCCTTTTTCCAAGGCCTAGCCTTTCTTGACAACATACCTAAAGTATGTGAGACAACGTTTCACCATCCATGTCTCTAAGGAGCACTCTGGTTGTAACTTCCAACACACATTTGTTCTTTTGCAGTCAGTGACTATATTCAATACTCATCTTCAACACCACAATTCAAAGACATCAATTCTTTTTCAGTCTTCTTGAGTCATTGTCCAACTTTTAGATGCATAAGAAGCAATTGAAAATACTATTACTGGCATCAGGTGCACCTTTGTCTTTAATGTGATAGTTTGCTCTTTAGCACTTTGGGAATGTTCTTGACAGTACAGTTCTCCAACGTAGGACATCTTTTGATTTCTTGACTTACTTCTACCATGGGTGTTGACTGCAGATCCAACTAAGATGAAATAATTGAAAACTTCAATCTCCTCTCCATCTTATCAGGATGTTGCCCACTAATCCAGTGATAAGGATTTTTGTTTTCTTATTGTTCATTTATTCATTCATGCATCCTCACCCAATTCCCCTTCTAAGGCTATTAATTGTCACATATGTGATTTCCAATCATCCATTCTTTTCAGAAAGTCCTTCTTTTCACTCATTCCGGTGCAGTGATATATATCCATTATTTTTCTTCTCATTCCTTGTGCCTCATCTCTATCCTATTAGTATAATAATTGTTGTAATGTACCTTCAAGTCAGAATCAATCCACAGCTGACCCTCCAGCAGGTTTTCAGAGGCAGTTAATGGAAAGGAAGGAGATTATTCACCCTTCTCCCTCAGAGCAGGGGGTGGACACAAACCTGCGCTTTCAGGATTACAGTGCAGCTTCTTACCACTAGGCCACCAGAGCACACAAATTTGTCTAATCTACTCTCTTAACTGTAAAAAAGAAAGTCCATTCCTCTATGTGATTAGAACCTCAGATATAGATGTTAGGATTTATATGCACTGACTTTGGGACACAAAGGGCTTGAACATGATATATAATGAGGATGGTACAGGACAGAGAAAGGTTGTTCATAGGGTCACTATGTGTGATAGTGGACTTGACCACACATACAACAACAATGTGGCACACTCAATCTGTAACGATAAAACTTAGTATGACCACCCAAAATATGTGGAGGTAAACCAGGTAAATACTAAATAAAATTGTAGAATATAGAAAAACATGGCTTACGATCAACACACATGCAAGTAGACACTGTAAGTTGGCTTTAGTCCTTTCAATACTTGTGTCAACCTAGCCAAGACTTGATGAAGAGTCTTTGTTTCTAGTATCTTGAATGCCCAAGTAACTCTCCAGAGGACTAGGAAATAGTTCTATTATGAACATACTCATCTGGATGGTGAGTCGCAGTAGGCTCTCTAGGACAGTCATAGGCACTGAGTTCCCACAGAAACTGAAGTTGGTAAGTAAAGTGCATTGGCTCAGGGCAGGCACAATGGCAGTGACTTGGGAGTCTGTGATCTTTTTACCAATTCAAGACATGAGAGTGGCTGAGGCTCTATCTAGCAGAATCTGGAGGAACTCAAGACTTAAGCCTTGACTTTAGGTTGACACCACTCAAGTTCAGTTGTATGAGATGGCTGGTGTTCGGGCACAATGACAGGTGTATTAAACCAGACTCCAAAAGCACACAAATTGTTAACAAAAGAATCTCTAAAGGGGTCTTCAGGCACTGAAATAGCTTTTCCAGGTGACCTTGAATAAAGAGAGCAGGATACAGGTACTAGAACAGGTGCTAGCTGAGGAACTGAGAGATGAATTCAACTAAGTGAGGAATAATCTTGATCAAAGATGGCCAAGTCCAATAGTATGGCACTGCATTATAATAACGGGCTTACTATTTGTCCTTTTGTTACAGAGATATTTCAGTCAATATAATTTCTTCCAGACTCATGCTCATTGTGCAGTGTTTTATGAGTTCATTATTTTTCAGTGCTGAATAGTATTCCACTATGGGAATATATCATTGTTTCTCTCTCCATTTAATTATTAATGGCCATTTGAGCTGTTTATGTCTCTTTGCTATTGTGAGTAATACTGTAATTAACATGACTGTGCATATATCTGTTTGTGTTGCAGCTCTGATTTCCTTGAGTATTTTCAGTAGTGGGAAAGCTGGATCAAACAGTATTTTTATTTCCAACTTTCTGAGGAAGTGCCAGACTGCCCTCTAGAATGTTTGTACCATTTTATATTTCCACTAGCAGTATATTAGAGCTCTGATATCTCCATATCCTTGTCAATATCTGTTGCTTGCTGCCATTTTGAAGTTTGCTATTTTTTGCTGGGGTGAGATTAAATCTCATTGTTGTTTTGATTTGCATCTCTGTAATAGCTAGCAATTTTGAGCATTTTTTCATGTGTTTGCTAGCCACCTGAATTACAACTAGGAGAGGATAAAGTAGATGAATGGAACCTTCTAAAAAATCAAGTCCTATGTGCATCAATAAACTTCTCCAACAGAGAAAAAAGGAAGACCGCAGACTGCTAAAATAATTTGTCAATGATATATCTCATAAGGGAATGTGGTATTAGCATAAAAGTTGGCTTTTCTAGGCCCCCTTTGGTCTCCAACTACTTTAACTGCAGACACATGGTCTTGCAAATCATCAACAGCTGTGAGAATAGGACAAGGGAATATTTCACAAACTAAGCAGCAAGGCTTGAGGAAAAATAGAGTGAAAAGAACACACAGAGTCACTGTACTGAAAACAATTGGCTGGAGCAGAAGAATTTCGTGAAACAACATATGATCAAGAGACAGCAGTGATGAAGGAGAAAGTTCAGGCTGCTCTGAAGGATTTGGCAAAAAACAAAGCCCCAGGAATTGATGGAATGCCAATTGATGTATTTCAACAAACAGATGCTGCCCTGAATGTGCTCACCAGGTGTGTCAAGAAACCTGGAGGACAACTACCTGGCCAACTGACTGAAAGAGATCCATATTTATTCCCCTTCCAACAAAAGGTGATCTGATAGGGTGTGGAAACTATGGAAAAATATCATTAATATCACATGCAAGCAAGATCTTGCTCAAGACTATTTAAAAAAAACCCAAACAAAAAAAAAAAACCAAGCGCAAAACCCAACCATAACAGTACCCCTCTCTTAACAGTATCCCTCTCTTTCTCTATCACTCCACTCTTCTAAACATGATATGGCCCTCTCCAAGGACTGGTGCAACATGCCCAAAGTATATCAGACAAAGCCTCAGAATCCTTGCCTCCAAGGAGCAGGCTGGTTTTACTATCTCTAAGTCAAACCTGCTTGTTCTCCTGGCAGTGTATGGTATATTCACAACTCTTCTCCAGCACCACAGCTCAAAATCCATAGATGAGATAGATTGATACAATGACTGGTGTAATGAGGTTAGGTATATCAGAGACAATAAAGTTGGCGCAGGATAGAGTAGGTTTCAGGGCTGTTTTACATAGGGGTCATTATGAGTTGCAAGTGACTTCATGGCCCATAATAACAACAACTATAACAGTACATCAACAAAGAACTGTCAGATGTGCAGGCTGAGTTTAGAAGATGCCATGGCACCAGAAATATTATAGCCAAAATTAGATAGATTTAGCTGAAAGAAGAAAGTACCTGAGAAATGTGCATCTGTATTTCATTGGCTATGTAAAGGCATTTGACTGTGTGGATCACAACAAATTGTGACTAACCTTGAGAAGAATGGAAATCCCAGAACACTCGATTGTTCTCATGAGAAACCTATACTTGGACCATGAGGCAGTCATCAGGAAAGAGAAAGGAAACACTGTATAGTTCAAGATCAGGAAAGTTGTATGGCATGGTTGTATCCTATGTCCATACCTTTTCAATCTATATGTGGAACAGATCATCCAAGAGGCTGGACTTTATGAGGAGGAATGTGGCATCAGAATTGGAGGAAGACTCATCAATAACCTGTATTATGCACATGACACAACTTTGTTTCATGAAACTGAGGAGGACCTGAGGCATTTGTTGCAGAAAGTCAAGGATTACATCTTTCAATATGCATTGAAGCTCAATATCAAGAAAACAAAGATTCTCGTCACTGGGCCAATTGACAGCATCATAAAGATGGAGAAAAGTTTGAGATTGTCAACAGCCTCAGCTTGCTTGATTCCACAATCAACACTCTTAATACTTGATGCTGTTGGCTGCCATCATATCAAGTAAGACTCAAAAGACTTTTCTATAACTATCAACATTTATCAAAGTTCATAGTTTTTGGAGGCATCTTGTTTAGGAAGTGGATCAAAAGATGAATTGCTTTGGGGAAATCACTGGTCAGGAACCTTTCCATAGTACCAAAATGGAATTATGTCAGTTTAGAGACTAAGGTATGTGTGATCCAAGCCATGACCTTCGCAATTGCTTGCTGTGCATCAGAGAACTGGACAATAACTAAAGATGATAGAAAAAGAATCATTGCCTTGTGGAAGAATAATGAACATATATACCATGGACTGCTAAGTGAACAAACTAGTCTGTTCTAAAAGCGAATGAGATCAGGCTGCTCACTGGAGGCAAGGATTTTGGGCATGTTGCAAGGAGGGACCAGTCCTTGGAAAGGACATCATACTTGAAAGGGAAAAGGGACAGCACAAGAGAGCAAGACCCTGGATGAGATGAATTTATTGGGATAATGGGGGTAGGTTTTTTTTAATTTTATATTGGTTTGGTTACAAAATTTGTATACAATGTGTTTCACACTATTCTTCATTCATATTGTGTTTCATACAATCATTTCCATGTATTATGATTTATAATATTATTCACAATTGGACTTTGCCCATCATCTCTCTGTCTTTTCAGGTTCCCCACCTGATCCTTCCAATTTCCTTCATTCTCTCCCTCCACCAACCAGACTGTGAAACCCTTTGGTTTCATCTCTACTCATCATTACCATTCTTCATCCATCCTTCCCCCATTTGGCCCCCATACATGCTTTACTAGTTATCCTTCTATTTTTACAATAATGGTCTTATGCAATATTTTTCCTTATGAGACTGAGTTAGTTAACTCTGCATAATGCTCTCTATTCTCTCCCAAATTGTGTAGTATTTTTTCAAATTTGTTGCTCCTGAGTGCTGCACAGTATTCCATTGTGTAAATATATCACAATTTATCAAGCCATTCAGATGTGGTTTGACATTTGGTGAATAACATTGCTATGAACATTGGTGTACAAATCTCTGTGTCTCAGTTCTAATTTCCTTGAGGTATATTCCTACTAGTGGATAGCTGGGTCATATGGAGTTTCTATGTTCAACTTTTTGAGAAAATGCCAAACCGCCTTCCAGAATGGCTGTATCATTTTACAGTCCCACCAATAGTGTATGAGAATTCTTACCTCTCCGAATCCTCCCCAAATTTTATTGTTGCTTCCCTACTAAACTTTGCCTTTGCTACTGGAGAGAGATGATTTGTATATCTCTTTCTTCCAATGATTTTGAACATTTCTTCACATGTCTCTGTGAAACGTCTTTCCATGTCTTTTGCCCATTTTGTAATTGGGTTAACTGGTGATGCTGGTGTTTTGGTTTTTTGGGTTTTTTTTTTTCCTTCTGGAGGCCCAGTTATTGTTGCTTTTATGAGTCATTGAGTCACCTGAGATTCATAGTAGCCCTATGTACAACAGCTCTGAAGCCTGCCCTGTCCTGAGTCAGTCTCACTGACTCTGACACATCTATTTCCCCAGTTTGAGTGGAAAAATATATGATGTAGTTCAAGTGGGAATGAACTTCTTCATCCATTACAGAGAGAGAGAGAGAGAGAGAGAGAGAGAGAGAGAGAGAGAGAGA
>NW_006399927.1:342467-345651 GCF_000299155.1 Elephantulus edwardii
AGAGAGAGAGAGAGAGAGAGAGAGAGAGAGAGAGAGAGAGAGAGACAGCATGTCGGTAAGATGTTTTAAAATTGAGACTGCAACAATGGGCTTAAACATGTCAAAAACTGTGCAAACATAGCATCTCCTACCTATCACATTTTGTTGTGGAGATGGTTATCAGACTGAACAGCACCAATCAGGTTCTCCCCTGAGACTTGGTGTTAGCATGTTGGAGTGAGGGTTCTCTTCTCTATAAAGGTGTGTGGGTGGAGACCTTCAGTAGTGGCAAGCAGTTAATGGATTCAGTTACTAATGGAAAGCTTAGGGATTTTAGTTCACCAATCAGTGCTTCAAAAGAAAGACTTGTGGTTATTGTTATTGTTATTTTTGTGTATCGTGAGTCAGAACTGACCCCTATCTGGTTCTCTAGCAGGTTTCAGAGGCAGTTAATTACACAGGAGATTGCCCATCCTTCTCCAGCGGAGCTGTGGATGGCTTCCATTCACATGGGGTTTTATTTTTATCTTTTAAAAAAATTATTATTAATTTTAATGAAAATTTAGAGATTTTGGATTTCTATTCATTCATTGTTGCACTTTTCTCCCTGCCCATCCCTCCTCTCCAGTTCATTCTTCTCTTTGAAAAGTAAAAGAAAAATCCTTTCCTTGCTATACAATTTCTTCCCCCAAGTCCATTCCACTATGCAGCCTTCGTTCTAGACTCATGACAATAATGCCTAATCATATATACTTTTTAAACAGTTCTCTCTCTCATCTGTTTCATTGCAGTATACATAATTTATCCCATCTTTCTTAGTCTTTCCCCCGGTCCCCGTAACCTCTATGTCAGTCCCATTTTACAACAGTGTCACTATGCAGTATTTGTCCTTTAGTAACTTAGATATTTCACTCAGCATAATGTTCTCCAGGGCTACCCATTTTGAATAATATTTCCTGAGTTCCTTGTTTTCACATGGGTTTGATTGTTTGGTTTTGTTTTTGTTTTTGTTTCTTAGTGTTTTGTTTTTATTTTATACTGGTGCAACTTCTTACCACTGGGCCACCAAAGCTTCAGGGCCCATACTCACCAAGTATTCTTATCTCTCACACATTTTCAAATAAATCTTTATTCTCTCCAATCCACATGCTTTAATTTCTACTCAGTGTTTGGATACTAGCCCTGGTAGTGTCTTGGATTAGATTAGATCACCTTTCATATGACCAAGAGCCTCTTTTTTAATGAGGAAAAATATTTATTTTTAAGTACATTCTTATTAAGATAAAATTTAAACTTAAGATAAAATGTTTTGCTTCGCAAGGTTCATGTGCATTTATTTTCACACCAGATCTTTCCCATTTCCTTTACTCACCCTTTCCTCCATGGATAAAAAGAAAATAAAAAGAAAGGCCTGGAGATACACTCTAAGTGAAAACCCTGTAGAACATAGTTCCACTTCAGCACATAAGATTTCTAGGAGTTGGCATTCACTTTACACACTGGTTTATGGTGATATAAAGGTAGTGTGAGGTTTGAGGTTGACAGAAATCATTATTCTACCATGTGTAAGAAGTCTGAAACTGAAGCCAATGAATGGAACTAAAGACAGAAGACCGAGGAAAGAAAGTAAAGACAGGAAGCTGAACATCTCTTAGAATTCCTTGGATTTCATAATTTCTCAAGCTTATCCTCCTGGACCTACCAGATATATTAGCCAATATTTCTCCTTTTTATTTATTCTTCTTGAATTTCTATGACCTTTAATTAAAGAGACTCACATAAATATGTAACAGGTTTAATTAATTTCAAGTATTTCTTCTGACAGTATTTTCTTACCATTTCTTATTATAGGATTTGTTGTTGTTCTGTGTCATCAGGTCACTTTCTACTCATAGTGACCCCATGTACAACAGCTCTGAAGCCTGCTCTATCTGGAGCCAATCTCACTGATTCCAACACATTTCTAGCCATTACCCCAGTTACTATATTAATCAATCTCATCTAGGGTCTTCCTCCCCTAAGCTGTCCTTCCACCCTTCGAAGCATGATGTTCTCCTTGCAACATAGCTCAAAGTATGTGAGACGAAATTTCAAAATCCTTGCCCCCAAGGAGAAATTTGGTTTCACCCTCTCCCAGACAAACGTATTTGTTCTCCTGGTGGTTGATCCAGCACCACAAACCAAAGCCATGCATTATTCTTCTGTCATACTGGATCAGGTGCACCTTAGTCTCTATACTGAAATCATTGCTTCTCAGTTCTCTGGAGAGGTCCCTGATAGCAGATTTCCCCCGTGACATTCGTCTTTTGATTTCTTGACTGCTGGTGCCAAGGTGTTGATTGTGGAGGCCCAGTAGTATTTTAACTTTTTGGTTTGTTATAGGGCTCTTGTTTGAGATGATATTGCCAAATGTTTTTTTCTTTTCACTCTGTTGGAAAAAAGACTTTGATAAGCACAGAGATTTAATCTTTAGAAAGCCCCATTCATCAATTTTCTCCTCTCCAGATTGTGCTTTTCTGGATATATTTTTTTTAGCCTCTTTATATAATAGACTAGATCATATAAGCTTGATCCATTTGTATCTGCTTGTGGGCTTTACTCACAGGTCTCTGATCCACCTTGAGTTGATATTTGTGTATGGTGTGAGATATGGATCCCGTTTCAGCTTTCTGCAGGTAAAACTCCAGTTTTGCCAGCACCATTTTTTGAAGAGGCTGTTATTTCCCCATTTGATAGATTTTATTTCCTTGTCAAGCATCAATTGACCATAGGTAGCTTCTCCCATTTCTAGGTTTTCAATTCTGCTCCATCGGTCTGTGTGCCTGTCATTGTACCAGCATCATGCTGTTTGGGTTACTACTGTAGGTTTTGAGGCCAGGAGGTGCTATGCCTCCCACTTCATTTTTATTTTTCAGAAGTGCTTTGCTTATTTGGGGTCTCTTTCCTTCCCAAATAAACTTGACAATTTTTTTTTATCTCTTTGAAAAATTATTTTGTTCTGTATTGGGATTGCATTGAACATGTAGATTGCTTTTGATAGGATTGTCATTTTCACAATATTGAGTTTTTCTATCCATGAACAGAGCACAATTTTCCATTTATTTAGAAAATATTATTATTAATTATTATTATATATTGTATTTTATAATTATTATTAACTATTACTATGTCTTACAGAAATATTCTGACGTTTTCTTTGTACAGG
>NW_006399927.1:346587-352992 GCF_000299155.1 Elephantulus edwardii
CCTTATGAATCAGGGTGAAGTCTCTCTCAGGGACGAGAGATAGGGAATGGCAAGGGACACACTGACAAGGGAGATTGATCAGAACTGGCTTTGGCAGGCACTGTGGCAATTGGACAATTAAAACAGACATGGGGGGAGGGAGGAACGGGCTGGGGAGGAGGGTGGAGAAAGCGGTGCAACAATGAATGAATGAAAACCCAAAATCTCTGTAAATGTTCATTAAAACTAATAAAATTTAATAAAAAAAAAGATTGATATTGGCTCTTGGTTTTGCATATATGCTTTTCATGATGTTGAGGAAATTCCCTTCTATTCCTATTTTCCTGAGTGTCTCTATTAGGAAGGTGTGCTGGATTTTGTCAAATGCCTTTTCTGCATCAACTGCTGGGATCATATGCTTCTTGTTATTTGCTTTGTTAACATGGTGAATTATGATGATTGTTTTTCTTGTTTTGAACCATCCTTTCATACCTGTTATGAAACATGGTTGGTCACTATTAATTACTTTTTTTGGTTTTTTAATTATTCATTAATTGTTTTGTTGGATTTGTATTGCTTTTGCCAAACTCTTATACAAAACCAAATTAGATAGATGAAAACCAAAATGAAGCATTTTTTTCAGTATCAAAAGAAAACTTATATTTAAAAAATCCAAGAGATAACCTTAATTTCTCTTGAATTTATATAAATGACAATGATAATTAATAACTATAAATTACTGTTTAAAATATATATTTGAATTCTTATTTATGAGCTTTTGGATTCTATTGGCTACAATTTTGTTAAGGATTTTTTCATCTATATTCATGAGAGATATTAGTCTGTAGTTTTCTTTTTTGATAATATCTCTGCCAGGTTTGGGTAATAGGGTTATGCTTACTTCATAGACTGTCTGTGGGAGTGTTCCTTCTTTTTCCATTTTTAAAAATACTTTAAGTAGAATTGATGATAGATATCTTTTAAATATTTGGTAGAATTCAGCTGGGAATCTATCTGGTCCAACACTTTTTGTAAGGGGGAGTCTTCTTATGACCTGCTCAATGTCTTCTTTTGTGATGGGTCTATTCAATTATTTTACCTCCGTTCGTGTCAATCTGTGTAGGTCATGAGTTTCAAAGAATTTGTCCTTTTCTTCTAGGTTTTCAAATTGATTAGAATATAGCTTTCTATAATATTCTGATAAGCCTGGAAGCAGGAGCGGCATCCACTTCTGAAATGGCTTGCCTCCGGAAACTCTATGTACAGTGCTCAGGCCTTTCGTTCATAGGGTGGCTATGAGTTGTCTACGACTCGATGGCACCTAACAACAACAACAATATTCTGACATTATTGATTTCATTTCCTCTGGTTCTGTTGTAATGTCATCTCTATAATTAATTAATTATTTTTGTTTACTCCTTTTTTCTTTTGTTAAGCTTGACAACAGTTTGACAATGTTATTGACCCTTTGCAAAACCCAGCTCCTGGTTTTATAAATGGTTTTGATAATTTTTCTGTATTTTTGCTTCATCAATTTCAGCTGTTTTTCTCATAATTTCTTTTTCCTGAAGAGGCTGTCGGGTTAGATTATTGCTCTATTTCTAACTAAAGAAGGTGTTGAGTTAGATCATTAATTTTGCTTCTTTCTTCATTTTTAATGTGTTTGCCTATTGCTGTGAATTGCCCACTGAGGACTGCCTTAGCTGCAGCCCAGAGGTTTTGGTACATTGTATTTTAATTATCATTTGTTTTGTGTCACTTTTTCATTACATTATTTCTTCTATAACCCACTCATGTTCTAGCAGAGTGTTATTTAGCTTCCACATTGGTGATTTTATAACCTTTGTCCTCTTATGTTTAATTTCTAGTTGTATGGCATTATGGTCTGAGAAAATACTTTGTGTTATTTCAATGTTTTTTAATTTATTGATTCTTGCTTTATACCCTAATACATGATAAATTCTGGAGAATGTACCATGTGCACTTGAGAAGAAAATAAATTGAGTGTTAGTTGCATGCAGTGCTCAGAATACATCCATAAGGTCACGGTGGCTGATTGTATGGTTTAAATCTTCTGCATCTTTGTTAAGTTTCTTTTGCGTAGACCTATTCTTTGGTGAGAGTGTTTTGTTAAGTCTCCTACCACTAATGTGGTGCTGGCTATCTCTTTCTTCAATTCTGTTAACAGTTGTTTTATGCATTTAACAGATGTTAACAGATTCAACATCGATGTTGACCACATTTATGTCCTCTTGATCTATTGTGCCTTTAATCATTTACAAGGCCTTTTCTTCTTGTTGTTTTTTTTTATGGTGGTTTTCATTTTGAAGTCTATTTTATCAAATATTGCCAGTTCTTTTTTTGGATGCCATTTGCTTGGTATATTTTTTTTTTCATTGCTTTTGGATCTATCTTTCTCTTCATTTCTTAGATGTGCCTCTAAAAAAAATAAAATTTTCATTTTTATACTAGTTTGCTTACAAAGCAAATATACATTGTTTTTCTTTCACACCAGATCTTTCCCATTTCCTACATCCACCCCTCCTTCCACCCATCAAATTGTGTGACACTTTTATTACTCCCCCCCCACCCCATCTTCACCTCTCTGCTTTCCCTTTCCACCCATGGATCCTCATACACATTTTACTAGTTATATTTCTATTTCTATAATGATCATCTTCTATAGTATTTGTCCTTATGTGACTGAAATAGTTCACTTACTATAATGCTCTCCAGTCCCTTCCAACTTAGGTAGTGATTTTCAAAATCATTGTTCCTGCATGCTATGTAGTGTCTCATCTTGTGAATGTACTACAATGTCTCATTTCATTAGATTGTGGTTAGACATTGGACCTTTTTTCATGTTCTTACAATGGAATAAAGCTGCTATGAACATTAGTATACAAATCTTCCTTTGTGCCTCAGTTCTCATTTTCTCAGGGTGTTTTCCAAGCAGTGGAATAGCTGAGTCATATGGAATTTTTATGTTCAGCTCTTTGAGGATGCGTCAAACTGCTTTCAAGAGTGGTTGTACCATTTCATGATCCCACCAACAGTATCATCGTGGACAAAAGATTCATGGGCTTTTTTTTTTTTAAATCCATTATGATCCTATTTTTCTCTTGATTGGTGCGTTTAGTCTATTCACATTAAATGTGATTATTGATAGGCCAGGTTTTATCTTTTTCCTTTTGTTGTGTTTCCGTTTTTGTTGTTTTTGGTTACTATGCTCCATCAACTTTCCTTTAGTTTCTCTGTGTCAAAGACTTCCCTTAATAGTTATTTTCACAAGTTTAAGTTTCTTCTTTTCTGTAAAGGATGAAATTTCTCCTTTATATTTAATGGAGAGCCTTGATACAGGATCCTCAGATGGCAATTGTTTTCTTTCAACTTTCTGTATATGCATCCATAAATCTTCTTGCTCAAAAGTTTCTGCTAAAAATCTGAACTTAATCTAATTGCTTTTCCTTTGTAGGTGACTTTTGTTTTTCTCATGCTACTTTTAGTACTCTGTCCTTATTTAGGGTGACACTGCAGTACTCCATATGATGGCCATGCTTGTTTTGGTTGAGGGTCAAGTTGAATGTCTGGTTGGTTTTTTAATTTAAGCCTCTTGTTTAATGTCAACAAGACATCCTGGAGGGTTCTTCTTGTTTTGTTTGTTTGCTTTTAAAAACATGCCTACATACCACTTTTATTAGCTTCTTATTTGTCTTTCCAGTGTTTCTTTATGTGAATAAAAGCAAATACATAATTTTTTTTCTCTTTTTACTTTCCTTACACATACAACATGGGTTCTTGTTTTTAAGGTGAGCCCCTCATCTCCATTTTGGAGCCAGGGTAACATGGCAGTACTCTGTAAGAGGGGTGCTTGTTTTGGTTGAGGGTTAGGTGGAATATTTGGTTGGTTTTTGACATAAGCCTCTCGTCTAGTGTCAACAAGACATTCTGGAGGGTTACTTTGGAAGAACATTCTTCTATGTAGTACAGCACTCTTCTGTTAATTTTCTATACTGAGATAATTTGGGTTTGCTGTGATCTTGAAACTTCTGCCATTGGGTGTCAAATGCTGTAACAGTTGCCTATGGTGGACAGTGTTTGATGGAGCTCCAGTTTAAGACAGGTTTGGAAGCAGGAGTGGCATCCACTTCCTAAACCACATGCCTCTGGAAACTCCGAACTTGGAGAAATGATATTATTTACAGAAAGACTTCAGATTTTATGTTCATAAGGTCAATATGAGTCATGCTTGACTCGACGGCAGTCAACAACATCCTTTTATTTTGGAGCACTTGACTATGACATATCTTGATTTTTTTATTGTTGTGTCTAGTCTGTTTGGTGCTCACTGAGCTTCTTGAACATGGATTTTTTTCATTCTTCATAGTATCTAGGAAGGTTTGTTTTTTCTAGTATCTCTTCTACAATTTTCTCAGGGGTTTCCCATTCCTCTCATATTCTGGAATTCCAGTCATAGATATGTTGTTTCTTTTGATATAATCTCACAGGATATTAATGTTTTCTTCATTCTTATTTCTGATTTCTGATTTCTCATCTAATTTCTGTTGAGGTTCTTGTCTTCCAGCTCACTGATTTTCTGCTCCATCTCTTCTGTTCTAATTTTTTTGTGCCTTCAGCATGTTGGACACTTCTATCATTTCAGTCTTGATACTCTGGATTACATTTTCATGCATTTCTGTTATTTCCAGTACTGTGTTTGTTGTACCCTCTCTATCTTTTGATGAGTTTTTAAGTTCTGTTTTTTTTGATCCAAAATTTTTACTTTTATTTACAAATATCATATAAATGGATTCTAGTTGAACCTACATGTTCTAAATCCATAGGCTAAAAACATATTACATATTGTAAACTTGGCAATATTTAATACAGTATTTAGTCTAAAACATTTTCATGTCATGATCACATTTGTTATACCTGAAATTGAATTGATACACATTAGAGAATCATCAGCAATGGTTGCTCACTTGACAACTGGGGGGCCAGGGCGGGGGTCAGGCAGGGGTGACATTGTATTATCTCAGAAACATCTTCAAAGTTAAGTTAAAGCTTGTCTTTGATTGGCTTGGCGTCCTCTTTTTTTTTTCCATATCCATAAACTGAAGATTGACACAGGAAATAGCTAGAGCCCCTTCTAATTTACAGGACTTAAAAAAATCAGTTTAAGATTCTTGGGGAGAGAGTGTCTGTTGTTGAAGACTTTTTTTAAAAAAAAAAAACAAACACAAAAAACCGAAACAAAACAGAAAAACCTGCTGCAAAATAAACTTAATGGGAGAGGGACTGGCGACTGGAGTCCATTGGCCATCAGTCCTGCTTTGGCAGCAGCTGCCTCTTCCAGGCCTCATTCAAGTAAACTAGCCGTTTGTAGTTGACGACAAGGAGGATGAAGTTCAGCACATACGTGGTGATGCAGATGAGGCAAAACTCCTTGAGTACAAAGTACAGAATGTAGGCCAGGGACAGCGAACCTACGACAGACGCGACGGAGGACGTCATGAGGATCAAGGCGACGACTGTGCTGGCCATCATGCAAAGTAATAATTGTAGTATATAAAAGTCCAAAGACCCTGTTTGGCTGGTTTAATACACCATCCTTTCCAAATATGGAACCCAAAAGGCCAAATCCTCGGCCCCATTTGGAGACCAGGGTGGCGGAGCACTTCACCCAGGGGCCCAGGTCGCAGAGGGCCTGGTGCTCTGGTCCTGCTCCTTCTCGTGCTCCACGTGGTAGGCGTAGATGGAGAGCAGGATCCCAAGCGGCGCACACTGTGTGCTGGGTGCCCGTTCCCACCGCGGCGCTGACACTCTCAGCAGGACGGGGCCCGACCCAGCCACTGCCGCTGCCACCGCTGCCACCGCCCGAGTTTTTAAGTTCTTGTACCCCTTTATCGTTAGCTTCAGTTCTTCCTTCTTTTTAATTTTTTTATTTTCTTCCACAGTTTTACAAATTGCTCCTAATCAGTATATTTATTCTGGATCCATGTCTCTGGAGTATTGGCTTTCTTAATGATTTCCATTATTTCTTCCATAATTAGCACCTTCTCTAGCTGTTCAAATGTCTCCTCCCTGATATATTTCTTCTGGTTCTCTGCCTGTAGGGTATTCTCTTTATTTGTGACTTCCATTGTTTCTTCCATAATTTGTGCTTTTATTCGTAGCATTTCAGAGGTTTCCATTATCAACATATATCATCTATCTTCTTGACTGTGGGGTGTTAATTAAGTCTGCAAAATTCTCTGCTGCTTCTTTTTTTTTTTTTTTTGAGAGGGCCAAATTTGCTTTTCACAGTGTTTGAAGCTCTCTGCTTCTTTCTCAACATTACTTGAAGTTTTTCTCCAAATGTTTTCTTTAAATGTTAGGCTGCTTCTATTGTGTCTGTGTAAGTTGTTGATGTGCGAGGAGCTA
>NW_006399927.1:354482-363502 GCF_000299155.1 Elephantulus edwardii
TGACATACTTTGGACATGTTGCCAGGAGGGACGGGTCCTTGGAGAGGGACATCATGCTTGGGAGGGTGGAGGGATGGCGCAGGAGGGTGAGACCCTCTATGAGATGGATTGACTCGGTGACTGGGGTAATCGGGATGGATGTGTCAGAGGCAGTGCGGTTGGCGCAGGATAGAGCAGGTTTTAGGGCTGTTGTGCATAGGGTAGCTATGAGTCGCAAACGACTCGGTGGCACATAACAACAACAACAAGTTGTTGGTAGTTCTTATCTTTATGATTTTATTGATTAGATGCTAGCTTAAAATGCTCAATCTGTGAGGTTGGCCACTAACTCTACTGACAGTTTTTTCTGGACTATTTGCCTTTCCTTTTCAGGTTTACTCTGTTCTGCACTGAAGCCCTGCAGGTAGCTCACTTTCATGTAATTCTCTCTTCCAACGCATATTGTCCTTGGACTATGGAGTGGCTGAGTGCAATGAGACAAGGTGCTCCACTCAAACAGATTCTGTCCAGGGGAGTTAGTTTTGAGTCAGCTCTCTTTCTTGCAGCTCAACATGCCAGTTGAGAAAGCTGAGAAAGTATTCATCTTGCTGGTAGCTCTCTGTCCCAAACTTTCCTGTCCTGGTTGGCACCTGAGATAGTCCTGCAGCAGTGGAGGCAATCATCCTGAAATGGAGGGACATTGACTCAGGGAAGTTTCAGTCCCCTGTCTCCCCACAAGCACCCAAAAGTAATGGCTCTGAAGATCAGTGTCTCGCCTAGTGAGCCTTCTTTCCTGAAGCTTAATGTCTTCATTAATGTTATTTTTGGCATATCCACAGTCTAATGGATAACTTTCTTTTGGAGTGGAAACAAATAAGAATCTCTTTGTTTCTTTTTTTGTTCCTTTGTTTCTTTTCCTTCTTTGTTCCTTTCTTTTTTCCCCTTTGTTTTCTTCCCTCCCTCCCTTCCTTCCCTCCTTCCTTCCTTATAAAAAACTTGGAGGTCTATTTTTTCTTTGTTGCACATTTTCTTTCCTGCCCACCCCTCCCAGTTCACTTTTCTCTTTATCTGTTGTCATGCAAATAATTGTTGTTGTTGTTGTTATGTGCCCATCAAGTCCCTTGTGACTCACAGCGACACTATGTACAACAGCCCTAAACTCTGCTCTGTCCTGTGCCAATCACACTGTCTCCAACACACCCATCCTGATTACTCCAGTTACTGAATCAATCGACCTCATAGAGGTCCTTCCTCTCCAGCGCTGTCCCTCCCCCTCCCAAGCATGATGTCCCTCTCCAAGGACCTGTCCCTTCTTA
The DNA here is from genome assembly GCF_000299155.1 of Elephantulus edwardii. Classification (NCBI taxonomy): domain Eukaryota; kingdom Metazoa; phylum Chordata; class Mammalia; order Macroscelidea; family Macroscelididae; genus Elephantulus; species Elephantulus edwardii. The sequence goes on from NW_006399927.1 coordinate 355,778, forward strand.
CAACATGTCCAAAGTATGTTAGACAGAGCCTCAGAATCCTTGCCTCCAAGGAGCCACCCAGTTTAACCCTCTCAAGGATAAATCTGTTTGTTTCCCTATCAGTCCATGGTACCCTCAACACTCTTCCCCAGCACCACAACTCAAAGGCATCAATTCTCCTTCTATCCTGCCTAGTCTTTGTCCAACTCTCTGATGCATAACAAGTGATTGCAAAGACCGTGGCCTGTATCAGATGGACCTTAGTCTCCAGAGAGACACCATTGCTCTTCAGAACTTTGGAAAGGTCCCTAACAGCAGACTTTCCCATCACATACGTCTTTTAATTTCCTGGCTATTGTGAAGTCAAGCAAACTAAAACTGTGAACAATCTCAATCTCTTCACCATCCATCCTGATGCTGCCTATTGGCCCAGTGGTGAGAATCTTTGTCTTCCTGACATTGAGCCTCAATCTATATTGGTGGCTGCAGTCCTTCATCCTCTGCAGCAGGCGCTTCAGGTCCTCCTCACTTTCAGCAATCAGGGTTGTGTCATCTGCATAACGCAGATTGTTGATAGATCTTCCATCAGTCATGACACCACATTTCTCCTCAAAGAGCCCAGCCTCCCAGATAACCTGTCCTGCATACAGGTTGAAAAGCTGTGGAGATAGGACACATCCATGGCAAACGCCCTTCCCAATTTTGAACCATGCAGTGTTTCCTTGCTCTGTTCTGACTACTGACTGCCTCTTGGTCCAAGTGTAGGTTTCACATTAGCACGATCAAGTGTTCTGGGATTCCCATTCTTCTCAGAGTCAGCCACAGTTTGTTGTAGATCTAATCATATATTTCTTTTAAGCAGTTCTTGCCTCATCTGCTTCAGTGCAGTGTGCATTTTTTTAATCCCCTTTTCTTAGTTTTCCTCCAACTCCGATGTCAGTCCTGTTTTATAACAGTGGCTTTATGCGGTATTTGTCCTTTTGTGACTGAGATATTTCACTCAGCATAATGTCCTCCAGGGTCACCCATTTTGTATAATATTTCATGTGTTCCTTGTTTTCCAGTGCTGCATATTATTCCATTGTGTTAGCATACCACAGCTACATTGTTTAATTCATTTTAATGATAGTTTACAGAAACTTAGGGTTTCCATTCACTCATTGTTGCACTTTTCTCCCTGCTCACTCCTTCCTCCTCCCCCCCAATTCGGTCTTCTCTTTGAAAATCAAAAGAAAATATCTTTCATTTTTATACAATCCTTCCTCCCAAGTCCACTCCACAGTGCAGCCTTCATTATGGACTCCTGTCATGACAATAATACGTAATCATATATCCCTTTTAAACAGTCCTCTCCCTCATCTGTTTCAATACAGTATACATTTATCACATCTTTCTCAGTCTTCCCTCAACCATGGCACTATGCAATATTTGTCCTTTTCCCCCGAGATATTTCACTAACCATAATGTCATCCAGGGTGACCTATTTTGTATAATATTTCATGAGTTCCTTGTTTTTCAATGCAGCAGAGTATTCCATTATGTGAATATACCACAGCTTCTCTCCATTCATTTGGTGATGGACACTTGGGTTGTTTTCAATGGGTTGCTATTGTGAACAACACAGCAAATAAACATGAGTGTCCATATATCTGCTTGGGTGACAGTTCTGGTCTCTTTAGGGTTTATTTCCAAGAATGGAATTGCTGGGTCAAATGGTATTTTACTTATAACTTTTTGAGAAGCAGTCATACTTCCTTCCATAATTGCTGTACCATTTTACACTCCCACCAACAGTGAATAAGGGGTCCAGTTTCTCCACAACCTCGCCAGGATTTGCTGTTTCCTGCTCTATTGAATTTTGCTATTCTTACTGAGGTGAGATGATATCTCATAGTTATTTTTATTTGCATCTCTCTTAGAACAAAGGATTTTGGACATTTCTTTATGTGTTTGTTCTCCATGTGAATGTCTTGTTTGGTGAAGTAAGAATCTTTTTCTTATAGAAAGGTGGCCAGGTAGCTGTCTTGTGAATTTCTTGGCAAAACTAGTGAACATGTCCAGGACTGCATTTATTTCCTGAAACATGTCAATTGGTATTCATCCAGTCCTGGGGTTCTTATTTTTTTGCCAATGTCTTCAGTGTAGCATGGTCTTCTTTACTTATTCGTTCTTGATCATATGCTACTTGTAAAGATTCAGTGTAGACCAATTCTTTTTGGCCAAAGACTGTGTATTCTTCCTATTTTCTTTTTTTTTTTTAAATGGTTTCTGTACATAATTAACTTACATTGTGTTTCTTTCATGTACATTGAATTTCATACAATATTTCCCTTATATTGTGTTTCATAACATCATTCATTGTATTTTATATAAATAATTACTATTGATCTATGCCTATATCCATCTTTTCTAGTCCTCATTGAATCTTTCCTATTCCTTCACTGACCTTATCTGTGCACTAAATTCTGCATTCTTAGTGATTTCCTTCTTCTCCATTATCCACCTGTCTTTCTTTCTCTTTCTCCTTCTGAACATTTATTGTTTGTTTTTCTTATAAGCCATTGAGTCACTTGCAACTCATGGCAACCCTGTGTACAAGAACTCTGAACTCTAATCTATCTTGAGCCAAGTTCGTGGTCTCTGACACACGTACTCCAATTTATCCAGTCAATGAGTCAATGCATCTCATCCAAGGTCTTCCTCTCTTGCACTGTCCCTCTACACTTCCAAGCATGACATCCCTCTCCAAGGACATTTATACACATTTTATCAGTTTTCTTTGTATTTCTACCCTAATGGTCTTATGTAGTATTTGTCCTTATGAGACTGAGTTAGTTCACTCAGCATAATGCTCTCTAGACTTTCCTATGTTATAGTATTTTACAATACAATTACTCCTTATTGTTGCATAGTATTCCATTATGTGAATGTACCACAATTTCTCAATCCATTTGTTTGGTGATAAGCATTAGGGCTGTTTCCATTTTCTTCCTATTTTGAATAACACTGCAATGAACATTTCTCTGTCTGTGTATCAATTATTAATTCCATGGGGTATAATATTCCTAGCAGTGGAATAGCTGGGTTATATGGAAATTATATAGACAGCTTTTTGAGAAAGCATCAAACTGCTTTCTAGAATGGTTGTAACATTTTACAACCCCACCAGCAGTGCATGAGAATCCCAATCTCTCCACATTTTCATTAACATTTATTGTTTGCGGTCCTCTTAAACTTTGCTTCTGCTACTGCTACTGTGATTTGATGGCATCTCTTTGTTATTCTGACTTGCATTTCTCCGATTGCCATTGATTTCGAGCATTTTTCATGTGTATGTTGATCATCCTTTGTAAAAAGTCTTTTCATGTCTTTTGTCTACTTTTTTATTGAGTTCTCAATCTTTTTCTGGAGGTCCTGTAATATTGTATAAACTTGTACGAGACTCTTAGCTGAGTTGTCCCTCTATATTCTTTTGATGCTCCCTGTATTATTGAAGACTTTGCCTACATAACTCCTCACTGTTGTATTTCGAGGCTTGGATTTGTTACTCAGTTCTTTCATTTTGAGAAATGTCAAGAATCTCCTTCTCTTTTGGTTTTCTAACTCCAGTCCCTTGCACATTTTGTTATAATACTTTGCTTTGTCTTCTCAAATTTCTCTTTGAAATCTTCTATTTAGCTCTATTACTTCAGCATTCCTTCCTTTTGCTTGGCTTCTTTTCCAGGACAATTTTCAGAGTCTCTTCTCTTCTTTTTGGTCTTCCCCACCTCTCCCTTCCCACCCCCATCCCCTTGGCCCCCTTTGTTTTCCTTCATGCACAATGTCATTGCACAACTCACCAGATGTTCAGTCATTAGTCTTCAATGCACTGAATCTATTTTTGAGGTGATTTGTATCCCATGCAGTCCATCGGGTGAGGTCCATGTGTATAGTCACCATTTATGGTTTTTTTAAAAAGTATTTGCAATGAATAAATCACTGATTGTACAAAACTCTACAATGTGATCTTAGCTACATTTCTGTCACCAGGACCACATTTTCTAACTACTATTCTTATTTATTTATTTATCTATCTATCTATTTATTTATTTATTTATTTGGCACCCAACTTTTGCATTCCAGTCATCAAGTAACATTATTCCATCTTGATTACATGTTTGATCAATTTAAGACTGCAAAAGTTTGTCAAAATCCACAGTTGTTTCTTATTGGCTTTTGTGGTTGGGTGAACATTTGAATAATAGTTATATTAACAGAACTTCCTTGAATGTGTATGGATAGTAACCTGTGATACCCAGAATTATACTTCAGAATAGATCTTGAAATGTTCTTTTTAATGATGAATTAAACATCATTCCTCTTCAATATGTCTTCCCTAGAATAGAAAAACATACCGAAAAGATACAAGTTCATAGTAGATCAGTATCTAAAACATAAAAATGCATAGATAATTGCAGTGTATGCTAATGCTTTGTACTTAGTTGATTTTAAGACATTTTGGAAGACAGAGGTAATGGCAAGAGATAAAAAAATAGCAGAACTTTAATGACTTAATCAAAGTTACTTCCTTTCTGGGTATGAGTTTCTTTTTGGTTACCTCTGGTGATGTAGTCTGTGGAGATTTGTACTATTAGCCCAAATTTGGCACTTCTTTAATGGTTCAGTTCCACCAGTGGCTTTAAGAGATAAAGATTCTTATCTCCTCCAGTGAGATTTACACTAATGAACACCCAATTTAGTATCAACTATGAGTATATTTTTTGAGTTTTATTCACAGATGACACACTCAACCACTGGCTCAAATGCTGACATTTCAAACTCACTCAGAAGCACTTGGAAGAAAGCCCTGGTGATTTGCTTCTGAAAGATCACAGCTTTGCAATTACAGTAAAACAGTTCTACTCTGCACACATGGGGTCCCTCAGAATCATTATTGACTTGAGAATCTCTCACAACTACCTGGTTTATAATGAGAATACGACAAAGAAAAAAATGTGGTCAAAAGTATAACTATTACATATTAACATTTGCAGATAAACTAAAAGGAAAAGACAGGATAATGAGACTTATCAAAAGCAGATGGCAGAAGTTTGGCCTTAAGAGTTGCCTAGGTTTTCCACTACTTTATGATTACCAAAAGTACAAATAAAGCTGGACCAAGCCAAGAGTTATGGAAGCAGATACCAAGCATATATCATAGCCACGTGTTGTAACAAGCACTCCAGGTGATTGTGATGCATATAGAACCAGATCAAAGTAGGCTCATGCCAACATGATGTATGAATTATTACAGACAAAACATTTGGACTCACCAAGCTGATCCCCTTGACCAGCTGTCAGAACAATTTTGAAAAGAACAGACTCTCTTCCTTTAAAACATTAACTTCTAATGATTTACAGAACTCTCTTGTAGAAAGATGCCATCAGTTCTCTTCTCATAGACACCCTCAGCAAAAATAACAAAGCACTGTCTGGTTCTGCACCATTCTTACAGTTTTTTTCCTTGTTGAGCCCATGGTATAGTACATAATCTCTACTAACACCATAGTTTAAACAGATCAATTCTCCTTCAGTCTTCCTTACTGCTTAGCTTTTGTATGTATATGAAGCAACTAAAAATACTGTGATTTTAGTGAAAAGCACCTTATTCTTCATCTTTGCTTTTATAAAAAAAATGCCTCTTTAAAGAGACTTTTTGTGGCATATTTTTTTAACACATTATGTTGCTTGATTTCTTAACTACTCTTTCTATGCAAAAAACTCTGGTGTTATAGTGGTTGAAGTATCTAGCTACTAACCAAGACATCAACAAAATAAGAAAATCTGATTCTGTAAAGATATACAACCTAGAAAGCCCTATTGGTGGTTCTTCTTTGTCCTGCCAGAATCCCAGAGAATTGTCATCGAGTGCACAGAAGTGGATCTTCGTGCTTCCAATGGCATTGATTGTAGATCCCTGTAGTGAAGAGTTTTGTTATCTTGATTTTGAAGTATATTCCAGATTGAAGGTTGTTGTCTTTGATCTTCATCAGTGAGGCTTCCAGTCCTCTTTTTTAATAACCTAGATCGTGTCACCTCCATATTGCAGGTTGTTGATTAGTCTTCCTCCAGTCATGATGCTGCCTTCTTTGTCATATAATACTGCTTTATGGGATGGAGTCAGCTAGTGTTTTTACAGTTGTTTGTATCACCAGAGGACAAGTTCAAACAAAGAATGGTTAGCCTTTTCAACTTTAACTATCCATTAGCTAAGTGGTAAAGAAGTTTCTACAATGCAGAAAGCCCTCTGGCTTTATCTTAAGTATTATTTCTTTAGAGTTTCTGTTACTGTACTGCTTGCAACATTTTGAGCTCCTGTAAATGCTTTCAGTATTCAATTAAATTGAGATTAGTCCAAAACAGGTTTAGCCATACTAAAGAATTGCTTTGTTGCAAGCCTACTCACTTAAAGAACTAAATAATAAGCACATAGTTACAAACAAATCCATACCCATCAATTATTTAGATTTATTTAAAAGACATCATTTCCAGAATTCATTGTACAAAAAGTTAAATGCCAACAATCTTAGCAATACACTAAATTACTAGTTTTATCTTTAAGGCAACTTAAAAGCATTTTAGAAACAGAACCACTGCAATTTCAGAGTCTTCATCTCCAATTGTTAAGAACAACCTGATGGGATTTTATACAAGTCAACCTTAGATTTCAGTAAGAGAGAGTATAGAAGAAGAGAACGTCTTACCTTTTGTTTCTTAAGACTGTGTGGAGGGCATGTTGAATATAAAAACACCTTAAGAAATATAAAGGATGAGTGGTTTGATAGTTAATATTGTTATTTAATGAGTTAGTAGAGCTGGAAAACTCACCTATCAAACACAAGGGATTTTTGAACCAATGTAATGCCCCTAGGTTGTTTCTTCTGACAACCTAATCGATAGTAACTCTTAAAGGTGAATCAAGTGATTAAACTAGCTTAACTGAAAGGATGAGGACTAACACTCATCATCTAATTTAATGGTACCCTGTAACACAGACAATCACTTTAAAATCGCTTGACAGAATCTTATGCATCAAAATCTCAGAGATGGGACCATTGCCAAGTTGCCTTCATTCCTATCATACAAGATGCTTTCTCTTTGTCCTTCCTTCCCCTTTACTTGAACGTTGGCCTCACTGCTCAAGTGTGGCATTAGCCATTAAAGGGCATTATGTTGGTTCAAAATATCAGGTTTGAGAGATGGCCTACAAAGGATGCTGTGGAGAAATTTGTTGAAATGTTTGATTTTCTAAATAGATCTTAAAGTCTCCAAAGGCATAAACTACATTTTGTTGTTGTTGTTGTTGTTGTTGTTGTTGTTGTTGTTGTTATGTGCCATGGAGTCGTTTGCGACTCATAGCGACCCTATGTACAACATCCCTAAACTGGGCTCTGTCCTCTGCCAATCGCACTGTATCCGATACACCCATCCCCATTACCCCAGTCACTGAATCAATCCACCTCATAGGATGCCTTCCCCTCCTGCGCCCGCCCTCCACCCTACCAAGCATGATGTCCCTCTCCAAGGACCTGTCCCTCCTTACAACATGTCCAAAGTATGTCAGATGGAGCCTTAGAATCCTTGCCTCCAAGGAGCAACCCGGTTTGAACCTTTCCAGGATGAATCTGTTTGTTTTCCTAGCAGTCCATGGTACCCTCAATACTCTTCTCCAGCACCACAGCTCAAAGGCATCAATTCTCCTTCTAT
>NW_006399927.1:364003-373882 GCF_000299155.1 Elephantulus edwardii
CCCTTCCCAATTTTGAACCATGCAGTGTTTCCTTGCTCTGTTCTGATGACTGCCTCTTGGTCCCAGTAGAGGTTTCTCATTAGCACGATCAAGTGTTCTGGTATTCCCATTCTTCTCAGAGTCAGCCACAGTTTATTTGACTGTGTGGGTCATAACAAACCACATGTGATTTTTCCTTTTATCTTCAGCATATACTTCTTTGGTGAAGAGGAGAGATTGTAGTCTGCAAATGCTTAATTTAAAATTCCTACTCCAGTCTTTATTGATTTAGCACGACAGCGATCATGAGGATGGGTGCTAGGTAAGGCCAAGTTCAGATAGTTGAACTGGGAGCACCATGATAGATAGAGAAGAGATTGAGATTTATTGTTAACAATTTTAGCTTGCTTGGTTCCACAGTCAACATTCTTTGTCACCAGCAGCCAATAAATTTAAAAGAAAGGAATTGCATTGGGAAAATTTATTGTCAGGGACTTCTTTAGAGTACTGAAGAGCAACAATGTCAGAGACTAGCAACATCTAGAAACTAAGCTGTGCTTGATCCAGTCCAAGGTCTTCGCATATACCTGTTATGCATCAGAGAGCTGGACAGTGGCTAGGGATAACAGAAAAAGAGTCTGATGCCTTTGGGTTGTGGGGCTGAAGAAGAGTATTGAACATCCCATTCACTGCCAAGAGGACAAAGAGATTCTTCCTGGAGTGGGTGAGATCAGGTTACTCCCTGGAGGCAAGGATTTTAAAACTTTATCTCAAGTATTTGGGAATGTTGTCAGGAAGTGCCAGTTCTTGAAGAAGGGTATCATGCATGGAAGAATAGAAGGTCAGCAGTAATCTCTCCCATGTGATTAACATCCTCTGAAAAAGAAGGATGTTCTATCTCCTCTCCTGCAATTTAACTGTCTCTGAAAACCTGCCAGAGGGTCATCTATGGGTTGGTTCCAACCTATGATAACAACAGCAACCAAATAGTGGTCGGGAGCTCTGGTGGCCTAAGGTAAGGTTGCAGACAATCCAAAGGGGTTCAAATCTAACAACTGATCTGCAATCTCCTTCATAAATTGTATACTAATGAAAGACTTTTTCTTTGCAAAGAGAAGAGCAAACTGGGGCGGGGGAGGGGTGGGCAGGGAGAAAAAAAAAACCCGCAACAATGAATGAAGGGAAATCCAAAGTCTCTGTAAATGTTCACTAAAATTTATAATTAAAACAAACAAACAAACCCTCTACTAATTCCGGAATAGCAGCACTATTTTAATGCCAAAACGTGGTAAGGATAATGCCCTCATGAATATAAAGGGAAACTTTTTTATCACATTTTTAGTAAATTGAATTAAAACATAAAAAGATTTTTAAAAAACTACTCCATCTACTCCCATGTGATTTGCTGTCTCTGAAAACCCCCTGGGGAGTCAGCTATGGGTTGATTCTAACCTGATGGTACACAACAATAACAGTATATAAAGGAGTGGGTCATGAGCTTCTCTAATATGTCTCAAGGAAGGAAAGCTTTGAGGGAATATTTTAAGGTTAGGTTGAAGGTGTAGGGAAGAGCTTGTGTTATTTAGCACTTTTGAAAAGAAAATGTGGAATTATTTTAGAAAACATATTATGCAAATCAGGTAGCACACGCAGTTTGTTTCCCAAATGCAGTTTGTCTCCTCTTAGGCAAGGCACTTAGTCTTCATAGGAGAGGCACCGTTGTTCTTTTTTATGGCTTCTCTAGAAGTTTGTATCCAAGGCATCCTTCTTACCTCTGCACATACATGGCAGTTGAAGGCTCTCTTAGATCACTCAAAACAGAAATTCTTAAAAAATTAAAGGCTATTAAGATGGAACACCAAGGTCTGCCTATATTAGCTTAATGTTGGCCCCTTTGCCCAGAAAGAAAGGTAGTTTTATTCACTACAACATATAAATGGGGAAATAGGAAACTAAATCAGAACAAACCTAGCAGTAGTCAGTTAAGGTTATCCTTCCTATTAAATGAAAAGGTAATCTTTAATACAAGACCAGAAGGTCTTCGTATTCTGTTTAATTCATTTTCATACAATGGCTCATATACAGTATGTTTCTTTCACTTACTTTGTGCTATACAATTATTTCTACAGTCTGGGTTTTGTATAATTACTATTGATCGTTGACTTATATTACCTTGTCTCCTCAAGTCCCCATTGCACCTTGCCTGTTCCTTCACTCACTAATCTCTGCTGGCCCAGTAATTTCCTCTCCCTTCCTCTTTTAAATAGTATATATATATTTGTGTGTGTATATATGTGTGTATATATATGTGTGTGTGCATATATATGTGTGTATGTTTGTGTGTGTGTGTGTGTGTATATATATATATAAAACTATTTACTAATTGTAATAGCCATATTATCCATCTCTCAAGTCTCTCTTGTCCTTATCCTTATAGATAATCCTATAGATTACAGGACAGAGATATAAATTTCAATAAAGGGCTTCAGCTACATAAAGAGATCTTTCTCTATTGTCCTTCTAGATTCAGAGAACAAAGGGCTTTGGCCTGATAATAAAGTCTCTTTCAATTGTACTTCAACATTCAAAGGAAATTTTTTTTTCAAAATACTATTTTTAAAAAATTTATTTTAACCTGTTACAATATTTGGTGTACCATTGAATTGGAACCAACTGGCAAAGGAGGAGTTTGCTCCTCCTTCTCCAGCAGAGCATCTGGTGGATTTGAACTACACACCTTCAGGATTGCAATGCAGCTCCTTGCCACTAGGCCACCAGAGCTCTGTATAACAGAACACATGTAGATAACAGAAAGAGCAACTGAGGTTGAGACAGACTAGGAATAAGGATTGGCCATCCACTTCTGAAATTGGGGTAATCGGGATGGGAGTGTCAGAGACAGTGCGATTGGCACAGGACAGAGCAGAGTTTAGGGCTGTTGTACATAGGGGTCGCTATGAGTCGCAAGTGACTCTACAGCACATAACAACAACAACAACATTACAAGATATTTAAAAATTAGTTTCGATTCAGTGACTGGGATAATTGGGATGGGAGTGTCAGAGACGGTGCGATTGGCACAGGACAGAGGGGAGTTTAGGGCTGTTGTACATAGGGTCACTATGAGTCGTAGGCGACTCGACGGCACATAACAACAACACAACATTTTTTTCTTATCTGTTGCATGATGATAACTTATTATCTTTTCACATATAAAAGATAAACTGAAAATAAAATTGGGACATCTACTTATTCTTTATTGCAATTTTTAAAAATTGTTACACCATTGTTGTTGTTGTTGTTATGTGCCATCGAGTCGTTTCCGACTCATAGCGACCCTATGCACAACAGCTCTAAACCCTGCTCTATCCTGCGCCAACCGCACCGCCTCTGACACACCCATCCCGATTACCCCAGTCACTGAATCAATCCATCTCATAGAGGGTCTTCCCCTCCTGCGCTGTCCCTCCACCCTCCCAAGCATGATGTCCAAGCATGATGTCCCTCTCCAAGGACCCGTCCCTCCTGGCAACATGTCCAAAGTATGTCAGACGAAGCCCCAGAATCCTTGCCTCCAAGGAGCAGCTTGGTTTAATCCTGTCCATGACGAATCTGTTTGTTTTCCTGGCAGTCCATGGTACATTCAGTACCCTTCTCCAGCACCACAGCTCAAAAGCATCCACTCTCCTTATGTTCTCCCTAGTCATTGTCCAACTCTCTGATGCATAACAAGCGATTGCAAATACCATGACCTGTATCAGGCGGACACACACACACACACCATTAGTACTTGATATTATTGGTTTTACATAAGAATAATCTCGACCTATTTAGAGACAGTCCTTGCACAACCCCGTTTTGTTTAGGTGTTTAAAAAGTCTTTTTATCTATAAAATTAAAAATATATTTTTCAGTATTGCTGTCCTTTTCTAACAGTTTATAGGCATTGAACTAGTCACTCAAAAATAGTCTGTACTTAGGACAGTTTATTCAGGTTTGCCTTTGAATATAGCTTGTATTTAAATTTCTTCTTTAGGAAAATCTCTCAGATATGACTAGTGCTCATCATCATAACTTCAATTCTTCATCCTTTTTTTTAAGTCATATACTTCTTTTATATTTGTTTTCCATACTATATTCGAATTACAATGTACATTTTATATTTTACTGCTCTTAAAGCAGATTTTAATTCTGTAATTAATTTTTTTTTTTAAATATGGAACGCTTCACGAATTTGCGTGTCATCCTTGCGCAGGGGCCATGCTAATCTTCTCTGTATCGTTCCAATTTTTAGTATATGTGCTGCCGAAGCGAGCACCTGTAATTAAAATTTTTGCTTCTTCAGAATCTTTATTACTTCGGGTGCCTTTTTATTTTTCCTATTATCTTTCATTTCTTTTGTTTGTTTGTTTGTGTGTTTGTGAGTTTTTCCCTATGTTTATCTTCTGGGATTGAATTTCATAGAACTCATGTCTTCTTGCAATTTAAAATTTAAAATTTTCTTCGGTTCACTGCAATTAATAATTTCTGTGTTGGTTAATGGGACAAGTTACTATAACTCTTTAGTAACATCAGAAAATAATACCTGTTCAAAAAAATGATAGCTCAGTGTTCTGGTTGATATATAGACTTCTGAAAGAGCTTACATGAATGCTATATGTTCCTAATTCTTCAGTCCACTTTAAAGACTTAATATTTAGTATGAATTTTTCCCATGATGATTACCAAACACACGTGATTTACCCATAAAAATTAATTTTTCTCTGTGTTTTCGTAGATTTTATAGAAGCTAGGAGAGGTTGTATCAGGAGCTGCTATACAGACATAATGTTGACCTTGGAATCTTTTGCTATAAAGACTTTTTTTGCCTTTCAATGATAACTTTTTAAAGTCTGAAGTAATAATTAATAGAACAGTCTCTTTTTAAAGAATATTTTCCCTTGAAATGCCCCAAATGCTTTATAAAATTGTAACTCTTTTTTTAAGACCTGATATTTTAACCTAACTTTGTGTTAACTTGCTTCCATACTCTAAAATATGTTCAGAATAGTTACCTCACCGTGTATAAATGCTGAATATTTTATGCTTGGACAAAGAGCAAACTGCAGGTCTTTTGCTAAGCACAGTCACTGCACTTGAGTATGGGTTATCAAAAACTCTAGAGAATATACTTTTTCTCCCCCGCCCCCCCCCATTTATTGTTATAGCTCAATCCTTGTGTCTCTTGTAGGCTTTAAGTGACATAAATATGTATTTCCATCTGCACATCCTTGTCAGGAATAGCTACTGGGAGGTGTTATGCCACCCAAGTACTTCCAGAATAGAGTCTGTTAATCTTGTTACCACTATAGAAACTCAGAGGAAAAGTCTACTCAGGCCACTACTGCAGCTGCTGTGTTATAAATGTTCCAGCAACCACACCCTTGGTACTAAAGGAAGACTGTGAAAACAGAATTGCCCTTAGAGGGAAATAAAGAGCTGATCTCAGTCTATTACTATTACTTGGAAGAGCAATCTCTAGTTTTATTGCAAACCTTAACTAGTTAAAAAAAGAAAGAAAAAAGAAGTTTACATAATACATGATTATTTATTTATGCATTTAATAGATATGCTATCGTATTAATTTCTATGCACATTATGAAAAATGTAAAATAGCTATTACATTGGAATTTTAAAACATAAATATTCATTGACTCTCTAACTCCACTGGACAGACCTGTGCATTCCTAGATATGCCCATTTGGAAGCCATTCAGCTAAGCATTCCATCAAGTAAGCAACCAAGACAATAGATCTTAGCCTTTTAATTAGGCACTAGGATAGATTATATAATACAGAGATCATCATAGCCAAGAAAACTTTTAATCAGTATCTGGTTTGCTCCTTCACTCACTGACCCTGCTATCTCTTAACCTTTGACTCAGAGTAGCTCTACTTCTCTCTAGTATTTGTCCATGGACATTATTACACGTTTTTTATTTGTAAGTGCTGTTGAGTCACAATCAGCTCATCACTGACCCTCTCTAGTGCTTTACTGAAAGCTGTAAACTACATAAGAAGAGACTGCCCATCTCTCTCACTCGGAGCAGCTCATGAATTGGAACCACCTGTTCTTGGATTGATAGAAAAATTTCTTACCCAATAGACCTCCAGAGCCCTCTATATTTGATGTTGTTGTTGTTGTTGTTCTTATGCACTATTGCGTCAGAACTGACCCATAGCTCACCCTCCAGTGGGTTTTCAGAGGCAGTAAATTCCATGGAGGGAAACTGTCCACCTTCTCCCACTGATGGATTCAAAGTCTGTGCCTTCAGGAATGCAGTGCAGCTCCTTATCACTAGGCCACCAGACCTTCTTGATAAGAATCCTGGATAGGGATCAAGGGAGCTCTGGTGGCCTAGTGGTAAGGAGCTTGGCTGGCAACTGAAAGACACATGGTAGACTGCCACATCTTTCTCCCACAGAGAAGGTTCAAACTGCTGACTTTTCCATTAATAGTCGAACACTTAATCAGTGTGCCAGCACGTCCAAGACAAGACCAATTAAAAAAGTAAAATTCAATTTTCAATCATTCAAAAACATTTTTTAAGAAAAGTATTCATCAATATACAAAGAATATCTTTTCACTGCCTAGGGAGTTCCTGTGACTTAGTAGTAAGGATTTGCCCTGACAACTCAAAGGCTTGTGGTTTGAATATAACTGTTGCTATGCAGGAGAAAGATGGAAAACCTCCTCTTGTTCAATTTGCAGGTTCTGAAAACTCACTAGAGGATAAGCTATGCATTGGTTCTGATTAAACATTACTCAAAACAACATCAAAATGTTGCATTACATAAGAGTTTTTAGAGTTACTCATTAATCTGCTTGTGAAACAAACATTCTCTATCAAAGACTTCCTGCCAGTGTCACTGAGTCAATTCCGACTCCTAGAGACGTAAGACAGAGGAGAACTTTAACATTGGGTTTCCAAGGCTGTACATCTTCACAGAGGTAGACTGCCTCACCTTTCTCTTACAGAATAGCAAGACGGTTCCAACTACGAAATTTTTGGTTAGCAAGAGAATTATTTAACCATTAGAGCACTCAAAGTGGTTCGAATCCACTAGCTTCTCCACAAAAGAAAAAGGGTCATGCAACTTACAGCCTCTGAAAACCCACTTGAGGATCATCTAGGAGTCAAACAATAATCTGCAAGATAAAGTTCCTCAGTGGTGCAAGTAATTAACATGTCAAACTGCTGACTGAAAGCTTAGGATTTGAGTCCTCCAAGAGAGATCACACAAGCAAATCCTAGTCATCTACATTTGAAAAACAGTCTTTGAAAAACTTAAGGAGAACAACTGTACTCTGATACACATGAGTCAGAGTTGTCTCAATGGCAGCTAGCTCTGGGTCTACCAAATGCTGTTTTACATACTAGGACATCAAAGGTGAACGTGCATCCATTTCCACAACAGGAGCTAACAACAGAAAGGAGAGAAATACATTAACAATTAACCAACAACAGTAAACTAGAGCAAGGGCTTGTAGTGAAGATACCAACTCAGCACCTAGGGTGTCCCTGAAGGGAACAGTTAATGTGGATAGGGTAGAACTTGTTTGCTACTGGGATATTAAATAGATGAGATGGCAATTGTGTTGAGATTTCAGGAGTAAATTTGGGAAATGCAATTAATGATTAGGCATTCTGGTTTTTTAACATATACACTAAGCATCTCATAATTAAAATCCTGTAATATCAATCAACCTAATGAAGGGAAAGTGAGAAAGGAAATGGTGTTATACTTCTAAAAAACCTCTTGCTCTTCTATCAGTGTGCCTTCTTTCAGAAAGTGGTCTGTGAATGCCAAGTTTGACTGCTATAGGAATTAGAAGACATAAATTCAAGTCCTGTCTCTGCCCCTTAGCAGCTGGATAATCTTGGGTAAACCACTAAAATCTCTGACCTCATTCACTTCCTAACACATATAGTAGTGATAATAATACTTCACAAAACTGTTGTCAGTCTCAAATGAGATAATGCAAGTAAGAGACTTTAAGTGACATTTAAAAGGTTGAGATGAAAAAAAATTACAATGATTTTAACAGAATAGAGAATACTTAGAATAATTATAGTTTAATATTTTAAACATTCTTATTTAAACACTGACAGTATAAAAAGAAGCCTAACAGAGCTACTATGTATGTAATACTAATTATGCTTGAGTTTTATAGCTTGTTTGGCTTAATATAATTTTTCAAAGCCTAAAGCTATTACTAATCCAAGTGGCATCAAGCTATAAAAACTGCTAACCATTTAATTTTTTCCCTAGGATAACATAATCTTTATTTCTTGAGGTACACTCTACAAATATTAATGCAAAGGTAACTACAGAAAAATTAAAATGGAGGCTCATAACTGCTCACTGTTTGCATGTCTAAAGAAGATTCAGAGATAACCTAACAGCAAATTGTTCCTTATAGATTATGATCTTGCTATAAAAGTATAGTATTTGTCCTAAATCTATTCACGGAGGTCTAATGGCTTAGTGTGGTAAGGAATTGCTCTGCTAATGCAAAGGTACAAAGTTTTAATCCACCAGCTGCTACAAGAGAAACAGATGGATGATTTTCTCTTGCACAATTTTGAAAACCCACTGATAGTCAACTATTAGTCAGTTCTGACCCAACAGTACACAACAACAGCAAAGTCTGCCTAATGTCCTCAGGTAGTACAGTATTTAAGTAGTTACATGCTAACGGAAAAGTCAGAAGTTCAAGCTACCATCTGAGAAAGATGCAGCAGTCTACTTGTGTAATTTGAGCCACTAACTGACTGTAGAGTGCTCCATCAGGTTTCCTAGGCTGTAAACCAAAATTGGAGGAGAATGCTCACTGGTGGGTTTGAACTACCAGAGACTCTAGGCCTTTGGGTTGACAGCAAAGACTAAGAACCTCATGGGGTAGTTCTGCTCTGTTTTACAAGATTGCTATGAGTGGGAATCAGCTTGATGGTAGTAGATACTTTTGTTTACACTGCAACGTTGAGATCATTATGCCAAGAATTAGGTTAAAATCCTGCTCCAACCCCCAAATATTGGCATTGCTTTATAGGAGTAGAGGAAGCTTGGAAAACGGAACACATTTCAACTTTTTTTCTACTTATTTTCTTCCCCTTTAATCCTTTTAACCTTGAAGACTCACGGCTGTTCTGACTTGTGAAAGAATATTCTTTTCCTTTTCCTTTTTTTTTTTTTAAAAAAAGATTTACTAAGGTGGATTGAAAAGGCTTAAAATGTCCTCTTGTCAGAGCTTCTGATAAACATTTCATCTAATGGTTTCCAAGTTTTCACTGAAGCTCTGCAAAGGACAAATTAAAAGAAAAAGAAACAAAGTAATAGAAAACTGCTGTTTTAACGTAGATGTGTTTAAAGGACATTTTTCAACCAGAGCTGCCATTTGATTTTTTTAAAAAACGACATCCACTATAGTAATCTCATTTATTCTCCAAGATTAAATTTAATAAATCAGAGATTTTGTTTTCCCAGCCTAAGAAAAAGGATACAGCAATTGAAAATGCCATGAATCACTAATTCCTCTTCATTTCAAAGAGGTGGGAATATTTTAAGTAGTTTTCATCTTTCTGTCTGAAAAAGTTATCTCACTCAACTACCAGATAGAAAATGTGTTGGTTTTATTTTTAAACACAATTTATTAATGTATCAATCACTTTATTACACACTTGTTAATGTATAAAAAAGCCTTGTCATATTAATTTTGATTTATCTTCACTTATGCATTTACTAATTTAAAAAACTTTGCTGAATTTGGGCATAACAAAATCTAGGAAGTGATACTGACCCTTTCTAATAATTTTAACCATGTTTTAATATGTTAGTATGTTAGGTGATTTCTCAGTAA
>NW_006399927.1:376358-377533 GCF_000299155.1 Elephantulus edwardii
CAACAACAACAGCTTTTTGAGGAAATGCCAAACGGACTTCCAAAATGGGTTTACTATTTTATAACCCCACCAAAAATTTATAAGAGTTTCTATCTTCTAGATTCTCAATTCTATTCCATTGATCTATGTGTCTGTCATTGTACCAATACCACGCTCTCTTTACCACCATGGCAGGGTAATAGGATTTGAAATCAGGAAGTGAGATGCCTCCTACCTTGTTTCTCTTTTTAAGGAGCATTTTGCTTATTTGGGGCCTCTATACATTCCAAATGAAATTGGAGATTGCCTTTTCCATCTCAGTGAAGAAAGGAATTTGTGTCTGTACCAGGATTGCATTGAACATGTAAATTTCCTTTGGTACTATTGTCATTTTCACAATATTGAGTCTTCCTATCCATGAGCAAGGGATATTCTTTCACTTCTGCACATCTCTTTTTGTTTCTTGAGTAATGTTTTGTAATTTTCTTTGAATAGAACCTTTGTATTGCTGGTTAGATTTACTCCCAAGCATTTAATCTTGTGATTAGCTATTGCGAAGGGTATTGGTTTTTTGTTTTTATTTGATCCGGGTGGTTTTTTTGTTTTTTGGTTTTTTTTACTCTCCAACTCTGTATTCTCTTTGTCATTGTAGAGAAATCCAAATGATTTTTGTATGTTCATCTTGTATCCTGCCACTTTGCTGAATTGGTCAACTATGTCCAGCAGTTTTCTTGCTGATTCTTTACAGTTTTCTATTTATACTATCATATAATCTGCATATAGAGATAATTTTACCTCCTCTTTGCCAGTTTGGATACCTCTTATTTAATTAATTCTCTTGCCTAATTGTTATAACTAAGACTTTCAATACAATATTGAATAGGAGAGGTGATAGTGCGCATCCTTGCCTAGTACCTGTTCTCAAGAGGAATGCCTTTAATCTCTCTGCATTGAGAATATCTACCTATGGTCAACTGATTTTTGACAAAGAGATGAAATCAGTTAAGAAGGGAAATGAAAGCCTTTTTAACAAATAATGCTGGCAAAATTTGAAAACTATCTGTAGAAAACTCAAGCAAGATCCACATGTCCCACCATAGACAGAAACCAACTCAAAGTGGATAATGGACTTAGGACTAAAACCAAGGACTATAAACTTCATTAAAGAAAAGCTTGGAAGAACTCTAGAAGTCCTA
>NW_006399927.1:377633-384174 GCF_000299155.1 Elephantulus edwardii
AAACGTCACATGCAAAGATATTTTTCCCCTCCTTCCTTTACAGTGTCAATTCAATTAACAACTTTGCATGCCATAATAATTTGTTAATGGTTTGGTAACTTAAACCTTGAAATGTCACTTGTCTGCCATGATCTGATTTCAACCATGGATAATTACAGTACTAAATTCTAAGCCACATTATAGTTTAAATTCAAGGGGAAAATATAATTCACCATTATAACTTAAAAAATGGTCCATACTACTGAAATATACACCTGCTTTAACTATTTTGCTTTGAAATTAATAATTAAAATCACTCTGCCTTAAAAGTTTATAAAATCATTTTCATATAGCCTCCTAAAGTTTTCCTCTTACAAGAAAAGTTAATAATACGCTACCTGTTTCAGAAAGCAACTTAGCTATTGGAATGGGTGGGCTCTTTGAAAGCAAGGAGATGCACTGCAGGGAAGTAACATTTCTCTTTATACATGTGGTTTCAAAGTGTATTTGGTTTTGTTTTGCTTAATTTTTTACTAGAAGAAGATTAGAAAAGTACTGTTCAACATATAATTTTGATTATGGTATACAGGATAACAGAGAAGACCAGTGATCACAGGAATACTCCAGATTTAAAGTACAAAAGATTAAACCTGAGTGATAACAGTGGAGATGAAAAAGGAAAAAAGCTTTGAGAAAGATTTAAAAGCAAGAGTAAGTTGTTGTTTTGTGCTATTGAGTTGATTATGACTCACAGCAATCTTACTCCATGATGAAGTAAAAATGTCCCACAGCTTCCTACGCTGTGATCTTTAAGAAGCAAACTGGCAAGTCTTTCCTTCTCTGAAAACTCTAGTGAGTTAAAATCACTAACCTTTCCAGTTAGGAGATTAGGTCTTACATTGCACCATCAGCATTCCTTGTAAATCCACTCTCATTGCAAGAATAAAATATTGTTGTTAGGTCCCGTCGAGTCAAGCACAACTCATAGAAACTCTGTGAACAAAAGATCTGAACCCTGTTCTATCCTGTGCCATCCTCACACTTCCTGACACACAAGAACCCATTGCAGCAGTCACTGACCCTCCACCTTCCTCAATATCATGTCCTTCTCCAAAGAATAGCACCAGCTAGCAACATGTCCAAAGTATGTGAGGTGAAGTCTTGCTGCCAAAGAGCACTCTGGCTGCACCATCTCCAAGACATATCTATTTGTTCTCTTGGCAGTCCATGGGATGTTCAGTGCTCTTTTCCAATATCACAGTTCAAAGGCATCAATTCTTTTGCTGTCATCCTTAGTTTCCAGCTCTCAGATGCATAACAAGTAATTGGAAATACTATGGCCTGAATCAGGAACACCTTAGTCCTCAAACTAACATCACTGTTCCTCAATAAGTTGGAGAGGTCCCTAACTGCAGATTTTTCCATTGCTATGTGTCTCCTTATTTCCTGACTGCTCGTTCCAAGGGTGTTAATTGTGGACCCAAGCAAGATGAAGCTGTTGACAGTTTCAATCGCCTCTCCATCCATCATGACACTGCCTATTGCGCCAGTGGTAAGAATCTTTGTTTTCTTGATACTGAGAAGCATTCCATACTGAAGGTTACATTCCTTGATCTTCTGCAACAAGTGCTTCAAGTCCTCCTCACTTTCAACAAGTAAGGTTGTGTCATCTGCATAATGTAGGTTATTGATTAGTCTCCCTCCAATCCTGACTCCTCACTCTTCTTCATAGAGTTCAGCTTCTCGGATAATTTGCTCAGCATATTGATTGAGCAGGTATGGAGAAAGAATACAGTCCTGAAACACTTTCCTCCCAATACCAAATCAGGCAGTGCTCCCCTACTCAGTTTATACAACAGCCTCCTGATCCAGGTATAGGTTCCTCATGAGCACAAGCAAGTGCTCTGGGATTTCCATTCTTCTCAATGACAGCTACAACTCGTCATGATCCACACAGTCAAATGCCATTGCAAGGCCAATAAAGCACAGATAGATATTCTTCTGATATTCCTTACTTTCAGCCAGGATCCATCTGACTTTAGCAATGACATCTCTGGTGCCACAGCCTCTCCTAAATCCTGCTTGAACTTCCGGCAATCCCTTATCTATGTACTGTTCCAGCTGTTTTTAATATTATCAGTATTTTGTTTGCATGTGATCATCAATGATATTGTTTGATAATTTCCACATTCAGTAAGATCACCTTTCTTGGAAATGGAAACAAATATGGACCTCTTCCAATCGACTGGAAGACAGCCATCCTCCAAAATTCCTGGCACAGACTGGTAAGTGCATTCAAGGTTGCAAGAATAAATAGAAACTACTAAACTAGTGGATGCAAGGACAGAACAAATCCACGAATACTTTAAAGCCTGTGGGACTAGGAAAAAAATGTCAATTTAAAAAAAAAAAAAAGCCTTAACAATGAAATACCCAGGGATATCCAAAACTACTTAATTTTAGAAGAATGAGGGATTTGGTAGAAAGAGACATAATATCTTGAAAGATGTGACTATTAACCCAAATAAAAGATCCAGTAGTTTAAAATGGCATGGAGAGTCTGATGGATTCAAACCACCAACTTCTCAGCAATCAAATACTTAACCATTATGCTATTAAGGATGATAGAAGAAAAATTGAGGCCTTATGAGTTGTGGCACTGGAGAAGAGTACTGAACATACCATGAACTACTAAGATAACAAGTATGTACAGGAGAGGGTGAAACCAAGCTGCTCCTTGGAAGCAAGGATTTTGAAGCTCTGTCTCAGTATTTTGGGCATGTTTCCAAGAGGGACCATTCTTCGGAAAAGTATATCATGCTTGGAAGAGTGGAGGGACAGCTCAAAAGACTCTAGATGAGTTGGATTGACTCAGAAACTT
The DNA here is from genome assembly GCF_000299155.1 of Elephantulus edwardii. NCBI lineage: Eukaryota > Metazoa > Chordata > Mammalia > Macroscelidea > Macroscelididae > Elephantulus > Elephantulus edwardii. The sequence continues at coordinate 380,494 of NW_006399927.1, forward strand.
GAGTAATGAGCATAGGTGTATTATAGACAGAAATTGCCTCAGGACAGGGAAGGGTTCAGAGATATGTGTCACAGGAGACTCAATGGCACATAAAAACAAGATGGCACCAGATTTCTTGGATATAATGTACACTTAGATAATACTGCCTTCATGCCTGACTATCTGCATAGAGATTTAGGGGGTCAACATCACAAAGAAAATAATGAATTTGGAAACATTATCTTCAAGGGAACAGAAAGGAAGGAACAAAGAGGACAGAGAATTAAGTCTAGGGCAGTAAATATATTGAAGAAACTTGAGGGAAAACATAACTCAGTGATAGGATAGGGCAGATAAGTCAAAGAATCAGAGCAGAGAGTGAGATAAAAAAAGGGGGGGGGAGAAAAAAAGAAAAGAATGAGAATAGGAGGGCAGAAGAGATGCCACTTACCCATAAACTTAATGTTCAAATGTATAAATTACTCGTGAATGTAAAGAATACAGAACCACATTCAATGAGCTCAAATGGAAATCTTTAACATGTTTCCTTAGTATCTTAAAGTAAATAAATTAATTGCTTCTGTCATGTGGATTCATCTATTGCATGTGGTTACTCAATAAATGTTAATTGAATTAAATGAATAACATTTGCTCAATGGTAATAAAAAATTAATTAACAGTCTGTCTTTTCTGTTACTTAAGTTTATGACCAATGATTCTTCTGCCTATTTCCAGCCCAAACATGAATTTTCTAACTTTTAACTGACTTTTTAGACATACTCTAATTATTTTTTGAAGAAATATAGATGGGATTCTAATATTTGTCCCAATCCTGATTTATATGTCTTTTTTTCAGTAAGAAAAAAATATTCTCTAAGTTAATGTCAAGAACTATGAATAACATTCCAAATATAGTTTTGCAAGTTCTAAAACCATTTTCTCTGCAGAAAGATGTGATACCTCTTCATATGTGTTTCTCTTTTTTGAATATGTTACTTTATACTACTCTAAGTACAATGTCATATAATTCCACAAACGAAGAAGCCTGAGGAAATTATTGTTAGCATTCTATCTATAAAAGATGGAACATGTCAGTAACATTCACCCAAAGACTACGTGACTCATTTCAGATGTCAGAATTCTGGGTTGAACAGCCTGGGCTCTGAAATGTGTGTATGTCAGATGATTTGCTAATGAGCAGCAGATAGTTCCTACTGAGGAATGGAAAAAAAATAAAAATATAAACAGAGATATAGATTTAAAATAACTTTATGAATGGCAGTTTAAACTCCTCCATAAAACTCTCTCAGCACAAGCCCAGTGTGCTCCAAATGGTTGCTTAATGTGGCACGCCACTTACACTCAAAATGCTATCCTTAAAATTATCTCAAAATAAAAAAGGGAATCATATATCACTTGGCTGTGTATCATATTCTCCGCATGCTCTTACATTCCAGTAACCTCTATCCAACTTTTTGTTGTTGTTGTACTGAATAACTTTGTGCAAAGGCAACTTAAATGACATGCAGCTTGACTACGTATGATAATTTGATCTGATGATTAATTCTGTAAGTAAAGAGCTGCTGCAATCTCTGTACTCATAAAGCTTTTGTTATCTGTGGGTTCTTTCAAATTTGGTCTTTAATGTGTGGTATAAAGTGGCTGTAATGGAACAGACAGAATTCCCTGAGTGTGCAAGAAGTTAGTCTTACTTTGCAAAGAATGTTCAGAAACAGGCACATCTGTCAAGCTAAGTTATTTGCATGGTTCAGTTTGAGGTAGCTGGAACATCATGGGGTTTAGAGTGGAAAGTGTTTTGCTGATGTGCAGTTTCAGCATTTAGAAAGCAGAGATAAAAACTAAGAATAAATCAGAAGAAATGTTGTGCAATATAAGAGACAAGAGTAAAAAGTAAGCTTATGAAATCTACCATAGAAACGTGAATTCAAATAGTAATTCTGTCTTTTACTAACTAGAAGATCTCGTACAACTTAACCAAACAAACTCTTTCATCCTTGGCTACACTCATTTATCTATTAGCAGGGAGCTCTGGTGGCCTAGAGGCAAGAATCTATGCTGCAGTCTTGAAGGTATGCAGTTCAAATCCACTGCTTTGTGGGAGAAAAAAAGATGGACAATCTCTTGCCATGCAATTAACTGTGTTTTTGAAAATCCACTGAAGAGTCAATGATGGGTTGGTTCCAACTCAATGATACACAACAACAACAGCATCAGTATACATTTTCCATCTATTCACAGAGGCAAAAAATATCTATTTCCTGGAGTTGTGATGTTTAAGTTAAATACAATCAGTATGTGAGTGTGTTTCTCTTTGTGTGTGTCTAATGCAGTGGTTTTAGTTTGGTGATTTTTGTACAGAAAAGATCGAGTAGTGACTGAAAACCTTTTGATTGTTATAACTGGAATAGATAGGAGAGATTCAACTGGCAGATAGTGTCTAGAGGGGGGGTGGGGGGGAAGAATGGCTTAGTAATATAAAGAATAGTCCAACAATAAAAGATTGTCCTAAAGCATAATTTGAATGGTCATGTGTTTGTGATATCACTTAGTGTCTGGTTACTTTGATGCCAAATAAGAAAAAGATATTTATTATTTGTAATTAACGATGTCAGCACCTTAGTCTATACTAAGGTGCACCAGACCGAGGCCATGGTCTTTGCAATTACTTGCTATACATCAGAGAGCTGAACAATGACTAAGGATGACAGAAGAATTTATTTCTTTGAGTTGGGGCTCTGGAGAAGAGTCTTGAACATATAATGGACTGTCAAGAAAACAAATAGATCTGTCTTGAAGAGGGAGAAACCAAGGTTCTCCTTGGAGACTAAGATTTTGAAGCTCCATCTCACATATTTTGGGCATGTCCCAGGAAGAACTGGTCATTGAAGAAGGACATCATGATTGGAAAGATAGATCAACAGTACAAAAGAGGAAGAGAGGAAGATGAGATGAATTGATACAGTAACTGTGGTAATAAGGGGAGATATGTTGGAGTCATTGAGACTGGCTCAGGAAAGGGCAGGCATCAGAGCTGTTGTCCATAGGGTTGCTATGAATAGAAGGTAGCTCAACAGCACATAATAACAATTACAACAACAATTATCATTATTGTCATCACATTACTATTTTGGTAGATCTTCCTTTTTTTAATTTTTTTTTAAATTCCTTTTATATTGACTTACTTCCAAAGTTCATATATATTATTTTCCACACAAGATCTTTCTCCTTTCTTTTACCCACTCTTCCCTCCACTCATAAAATTCTGTGACCCCATGATTAAGCAACACTTATGCCCTTCTTACTCTCCTCTTACTTGTTCTACAATAATGATCTTATATAATATTTGTCTTCATGAGATTTAGTTAGTTAGCTTAGTTTAATGCTTTCCAATCTCTCCTATGTTAAGCAGTAATTTACAAAAGCCTTGCTCCTGCATGCTGCATACTATTACATTCTGTGAATGTACCACAGTTCCTCAATACATTTGATTGTGGTTGGGCATTTGGGCTGTTTCTGTGTTCTTGCTATGGTGAATGCTGCTATGAACACTGGTATACAAGTCTCTGTGCCTCAGTTCTCATAGTCTTCGCAATCACCTGTTATGCATCAGAGAGTTGGACAATGACCAAGGAGGATAGAAGGAGAACTGATGCCTTTGAGCTGTGGTGCTGGAGAAGAGTA
>NW_006399927.1:389888-391910 GCF_000299155.1 Elephantulus edwardii
CCCAAAGAAACCAGAACTGCCACCCAAGCAGATATATGCACACCCGTGTTGACTGCAGCTTTGTTCAAAAAAGGAAAGAGTTGGAAACAACCCAAGTCTCCATCAACAAATGAATGGATAGAGAAGCTATGGTCACAAACTGGAATACTATGCTGCAATGAAAAACAAGGAACTCATGAAATATTATACAAAATGGATGGCCCTGGAAGACATTATGATGAGTGAAATATCTCAGTCACAAAAGGACAAATATTTCATAGTGCCGCTGTTGTAAAATGGGACTGACATCGAGGTTGAGGGGAAACTGAGAAAGAAGAAATAATTAATGTGTACTGCATTGAAACAGATGAGGGTTTGAATTGTTTAAAAGGGATATAGGATTAGGTATTATTGTCATAATAGGAGTCCAGAATGAAAGCTGCATAGTGGGGTGGACTAGTGGGGAGGGATAGTATAACAATGAAAGAATTTTTCTTTTACTTTCCAAAGAGAAGAGCGAATTGAGGGGTAGGGGTGTGCAAGGAGAAAAGTGCAACAATGAATGAATGGAAATCCAAAGTCTCTGTAAATGTTCATGAAAATTAATTTAAAAAGCAGGAGGTGGCAGGGGGAAGAGCTTCTATCTTGCCATATCCTCTCCAACATTTATTGCTTTCTGTCCTGCTAAACTTTGCCATTGCTTCTGGGGTAAGCTGGTATCTCATTGTGGTTTTGATTTGCATCTCTCTATTAACAATGATTTAGAGCATTTCTTCATGTGTCTGTTGACTATCCAAATGTCCTCCTCTGTTAAAAGTCTTTCCCTGTCTCTAGTTCATTTTGTAATTGTATTGTCAGTCTTTTTACTTCTGGAGGCCCAGGAATATTCTGAAACTTTTGATAATGAGACCCTTGTCTGAGATAGTATTTCCAAATGTTTGTTCAAGGCCATAGATTTTATTTTCACTCTGTTGGAAAAAGTCTTTGATGAGCAAAGAGATTTAATCTTTAGAAGATCCCAGTCATTGACATTATCCTCTTCAGAGGGTGCGTTTCTGGTTGTATTTGGCAGTCTCTTTATACCGTAGACCAGGCCTTCTAAGCCTGATCCCTGTTTGTCTCTTATGAACTTTATGGTTGTGGGCTTTACTCTCAGGTCTCTGGTCCACCTTGAGTTCATTTTTGTGTATGGTGTGAGATGTGAATACTATTTCAACTTTCTGCAGGTAGCAGTCCAGTTTTGCCAGCACCATTTGTTGAAGAAGTTGTCATTTCTTCATTAGATGGGTTTTATTTCCTTGTCAAATATCAGGTGACCGTAGATACATGGATCCATTTCTGGGTTCTCATTTCTGTTCCATTGGTCTCTGTGCCTGCCATTGTACCAGCACTATGATGTTTTGTTTATTACTGCTGTGTAATAGGTTTTCAGGTTAGGATGTGCTATACCTCTCACTTGATTTTTGTTTTTCAAAAGTACTTTGCTTATTTGGGGTCGCTTTCCTCTCCAAATAAACTTAAATTCCCTTTCAATCTCCTTGAAAAAGGAATTTAGTATCTGTATTTGGTATTGCATTAAACATATAGATTGTTTTTGGGAGAATTTTAATTTTCACAATATTGTGTCTTCCTGTCAATGAACAGGGAACATTTTTCCATTAATTTAGGTCCTTTATTTTGTTTCAAATAGGGCTCTCTAGTTTTCTTTGCATACATCTTTTTGTTGTTGTTGTTATTGTTGTGTACCATCTGATTGGATCCGACTGGCACAGGGGATTGCCCCTCATCTGTATAGGTCTTTTCTATCCCTAGTTAGGTTCACTCCCAAGAAGTTCAATTTGTGGTTGGCTATTTATTGTAAATGGCATTTCTTTCTTGGTTTCATTATCTGATTTCTCTTTGTTATTGTAGAAGAATCCCACTGATTTTTCAATATTGATTTTGTATCTTTTTTTCCTATAATTATATTTTATTAATTTTCATAAACATTTACAGAGATTTTGGGTTTCCATTCATTCATTGTTTCACTATTCTCTCTACCCT
>NW_006399927.1:392850-396445 GCF_000299155.1 Elephantulus edwardii
TGCACCATTTTACACTCCCACCAACAGTGAATCAGGGTTCCAGTTTCTCCACAAACTCGCCAGCATTTGTTGTTTGCTGTTCTGTTAAATTTTGCTATTTTGACTGAGGTGAAATGATATCTCATAGTGATTTTGTATCTTGCCACTCTAGTAAATTGCTTTACTAACTTGAACAGTTTTTTTTTTTGTTGAGTCCTTGGGGTTTTCTGTGTACACTATCACATCATCTGCATATAGCGACAATTAAATCATCTCTTTGCTGATCAGGATGCCTTTAATTTCCTTCTCTTTTAATTTGCCCTAGCAAGTACTTCCAATACAATACTGAACAGAAATGGTAACAATGGACATCTTTGTCTGGTCACAAAGAAATGCTTTAGTAATTCTCCACTGAGAATGATTTGGGGTCTTGGTTTTGTATATATCAGGAACGGGTGTTGGGTTTTGTCAAATGCTTTTTCTGCATCAATTGCTAATCATATGGTTCTTGTTACTTGTTACTTGCTTTGTTAATATGGTGAATTACAATGATTATTTTCCTTATGTTGAACCATCCTGGCATGCCTGTTACGAATCCTACTTGGTCATGATGAATTTTTCTTTTCTTTTTTTTTTTTTTATTCTATTGACTAGGAATTTCTTTAGGACTTTTGCATCTATGTGCATGAGAGATATTGGTCTGTAGTTTTCTTTTTTTGTCATATCTTTGCCTGGTTTCAGCATTAGGGTTATGCTTGGTTCATAGAATGTCTCTGAAAGTGTTCCTTCTTTTTCTATTTTTGGAATAACTTAAATAGTATTAGTGATATATCTTCTCTGAATATTTGGTAGTATTCAGTTCTGAAGCCATCTGGTCTAAGATTTTTTTTTTTAATTTTTTTGGGGGGCTATGTGTGGGGGAGTCTTTTTATGACCTGCTCAATTTCTTCTTTTTAATGGGTCTCTACAAGTGTTCTACAACTGACTGTGTCACTCTGGGTAGGGCATGAGTTTCAGGGATTTTGTCAATTCCCTCTAAGTTTTCAAATTTCTCAGACTATTTCTTTTAATAATATTCTGATATTATAGACTTAATTTCCTCTGGTTCTGTTGTGATGTCACCTCTATCATTCCTTAATTGGCTGATTTATGTCTTCTAAATTTTTTTCCTTTTGTTAAGTTTGCCAATGGTTTGTGATTTTTATTGACCCTTTAAAAAAAAAAGCAAAAAATCCAAAAAACAGCTTCTGGTCTTATTTATGGTTTCAATTATTATTATTTTTTCTATCTCATTGCTTTCAGCTCCCGTTCTTATAATTTCTTTTCTTCTAGAGGGTATGGGGTTAGATTGTTGTTCTTTTCCTATTTGATGAAGGTATTGAGTTAGATCATTATTTTTGCTTCTTATTTTTTATGTGTTTGTATATTGCTATGAATTGCTCCCGAAGGTTGCCTTAGCTGCATCTCAGAAGTTTTGGTATGTTGTATTTTCATTATCATTTGCTTTGAGGAACTTTTTAATTTCTTTTATTTTAATTTCTTCTGTAACACAATCATGTTCTAGCAGTGTGTAATTTACCTTCCATGTTGATGGCTTCATAAGCTTTATCCTCATGTGGTTAATTTCTAGTCTTATGACATTATGGTCTGAGAAGATGCATTATTTTGATATTTTTTTTTAATTTGGTGAGGCTTGCTTTATTCTCTATATGTGATCAATTCTGGAGAATGTCCTATGTGCACTTGAGAAGAAAGTAAATTGGGTTTTAATTGGATACAGTGTTTGGAATACACCCACAAGGTCAAGTTGGCTGACTGTGGAGTTTAGGACTTCTGCATCTTTGTTAAGTTTATTTTTTTAAAAGAAAATTATTTTCTTAATTGTAATGAACATTTACAGAGATTTTGGAATTCCATTCATTCATTGTTGCACTTTTTTCTCTACCACCCTACCCTCTCCCCCCCAGTTCTCTCATTTCTTCGAAAAGCAAATGATAAAGTCCTTCATTGGTGTACAATCCCCCCACCCCCCCACCCCCATCCCAAATGCACTCAACTATGCAACATTAATTCTGGATTCCTGTGATAACCATTATACTCTAACGTATATCTCTCCCTCTTCTGTACCAATGCAGTATATAAAATTTATCCAGTTTGTCTCTGTCTTATCCCAACCCTGATGTCAGTCCCATTCTACAACAGTGGCACTATGCAGTATTTGTCTTTTTATGACTGAGATATTTTACTCAGCATAATGTCCTCCAGGGTACCCATATTCACACAATGGAATACTACACTGCATTAAGTTTTCTTTTTAACTATTTTCAGTTTGGTGAGAGTGGTGTCTTGAAGTGTTCTACCTCAATTGTGGTGCTATTTCTTCAATTCTATTAAAAGTCGTTTTATTTATATAGCAGGGCTATCATTTGGTGCATAGATATTGACCAACATTTTCTTTATCTACCATGCATTTAATCATTATATAGTGCCCTTCCTTACTTTTTATGGTGGGTTTCATTCTGAAGTCTATTTTACCAGAGATTAGTATTGCCACACCAGCTTTTTTGTGGATGCCATTTAGCTGGTACTTTTTTTTTTTTTACAGCCTTTTATTTTGAGTCTATCTTTCTCTTAATTTCTTAGACGTGTCTTTTGTAGACAACATATTGATGGTCTTTCTTTTTTATCCCTTCTGCTACTCTTTCTCTCTTGATTGTTGCATTTAGTCCATTCACATTAAGTGTTATTATTGGCAGGCCAGGTTTTATCATTGCCATTTTGCTGTGTTTCTTTTGTTGTTTCTTGTTACTATGGTCCATCCATTTGGTCTTGTTTTACAAATTCTTTAAGTTTTTTTCTTTTCTGTAAAGGACATGATTTCTCCTTCATATTGATGGAGGGAAGCTTTGCTTTGTACAGAATTCTTGGTTGGCAATTGTTTTCTTTCAGCTTTCTTTATTCATCCAATTTCTTTTTTCATCCTATTATTTTCTTGCTCACATGATTTCCACTGAAAAATCAGAATGTTATCTGATTGCTTTTCCTTTCTAAGTGATTCTTTATTTTTCTCATACTACTTTCTATATTCTGTCCTTATCTTTTATTTTGAAGAATTTGACTATGATATGTCTTGATGTTTTCTTTTTCTGATTCTAGTCTATTTGGTGTTTACTGAGCTTCCTGAATGTAGATTTCCTCATTCTTTATAATACCTGGGAATTTTTTTTCCAATTTTCTCAGTGATTTCTCCATTTCATTCTAGAATTCTAACTATATGTATGTTATTCATTTTATTTTAATTTTTTTCATTTTTATATCATTCCACATGATTATAATATTTTCTTTATGTTTCAGCTCTGATTTTTATCTAGTATGTGTTCAGTGAGGTTCTTGTCTTCCAGTTCAATGACTATCGACTCCATCTTTTCTGTTCTACTTTTTGTTGTTGTTGTTGTTGTTTTTAGGTTCACTAGCAAAGAAAGATGAACCAACAGAATGTGGAAACTACAGAACAATCTCACTGATCTCATATGCAAGCAAGATTTTACTGAAGATTATCCAAAAACGACTGGAAGAGCACATCAACAGAGAACTACCGGAAGTCCAGGCTAGGTTT
>NW_006399927.1:397495-399706 GCF_000299155.1 Elephantulus edwardii
AGTGACTGGGATAATTGGGATGGGAGTGTCAGAGACAGTGCGATTGGCACAGGCAGAGCGGAGTTTAGGGCTTTTGTACATAGGGTCGCTATGAGTCTCAAGCGACTCGACGGCACATAACGACAAAACAACAACAGCATTTATTTTATTAGTAAGTTTTATAACATGTTTGTATATGTTTGTATATTCATTGCCAATATTCGTATATAATTTCTATAGTAAATAGTTCATACTAATTATTTAATTTATCCCACTTGAATTCTCTATATGCTAATTTTCTAAGTGCTTTTTTCTGTTCTATTTTTTTGTACTTCAAGTGTGTTGGACTCTTCTGCCATTTCAGTCTTAATATTATGGATTGCATTTTCATACCTTTCTGTTATTTCTAGTACTGTGTTGGCAGTACTCTCTCTTGTGATGATTTTTTATGTTCTTGTACATTTTTATCTATAGTTTCAATTATTTATTCCATTTTTTCATTTTCTTCTCTATTTGTACAAGTTCCTCCTCATGAATATATTTCTTCTGGCTTGGTGTCTCAGAGTGTTTGTTTACTTTCTTGGTGGTTTCCATTGTTTCTTCTTTCACTTGCCCATTCTTCTGTAACTATTCAAATAACTCTTCATTAATGTGTTTTTTCTAGGTCTCTAACTCTTGGTTATTCCCTTTTTTTGAGGCTTCAATTGTTTCTTCCATCATTTGTACTTTCATTTGTAGCTGTTCGAATGTCTCCATATCAGCTTGTATCACCTGCCTTCTTGACTCTGCGGTATTCATGAGGTCTCTGATATTCTTTGCTTTTTATGGAGAAGGCTTAATTGTTTTTTTTTTACAGGCTTTGAAGCTGCCTGCTGCTTTCCTGACATTATGTGACATTTTTCTTGATAAGTGTTGGGTCCTTTCTACCGTTGTGAAAATTGTTGTTTGTTCTTGGCTTTCTAATGTTACTAATTAATGGCCAAGTTAAAATGTTCAGTCTAGGGGAACTCTGATGGCCTAGTGGAAAGATGCTGCACTGCAATTCCAGAGGTGTGTGGTTCGAATCCATCAGATGCTGTGCTGTAGGAGGGACAATCTCCTCCTGTATCAGTCAGATACAATTTGATGGTAAACACATAAAAAAGAATAACAATTAAAAAAAATGTTCCGTCTGTGGGGTGAGCTACTCACTGCACTGTAAGTCCTTTCTGGGAAAATTTGCCTTTCCTAAAGTCCTTGAGATTATCTCTACTCTACACTGCAGTCCTGTAGAAATCTTGCCTTGATGTAATACCCTGACACCAGCTCTATAGGATTCCTTCATGTATGAAGTTGTTGAGTGGTATAAGACCAGGCACTATACTTAAGCAGTTTCTCATGCACCTTTTCTCCTGGAACTTATTGTATTCCTTTGTCTCTGGAATGGCGCAAGATTAGAGATCAGAGCTGCCAGCTCAAGCAACTTGTGTGCAGGGGTGTCTCAAGTCAACCCTCTCTCTCTTTTCTGGAGAGCTACAAAATTTATTTCCTCTACTTGAACTTCTGAAATTCTTGAAGTTCTACTGAAGTCTCTTGTCTTGCTTGTTTCCTGGGATGGCCCTGAAGCCACCAAGGCAAGGACCCCCGATGGAGGGACCTATTACCCCAGGGATGCCTCAGTTCAATCTCTCCACAAGGAATGGACAGTACTTACACTAAGCCTGATGGATCTTTCTTGAAGTTAGAGTACTCCCAGGGTTTCCTGATCTGTTTTGTCAATTCTCTGTGTTACTCAACATGAGTCATGATTGTTGGTAATAGATGTTTTCCTGAATCCCTATTTTTCCGTTATCTGACACATCACTATTGTTAGTTTCAAGGATGCATAAAGCCATAACCAAAGCTTAAAAAATCAGTAGCATAGGGGAAAACCGCTCATTGTTGTCAAGTGGGAAGGGACTAATACTTGACCCTCCAGTAGGCTTTTGAGAGGCTATAAATTGATGAGAGGATAATGTTCATCTTTCTACCATGGAATTACCAGTGGATACTAAAGAGCTGAACAGAAGATTCCAAAAGGCTGCTCAGAATGACAAAGCAAAATACTACAATGAAATTTGCGAGGAGGTAGAGTCAGAAAATCAAAAGGGCCGGACTCGCTCAGCATTTCTTAAGCTCAAGGAACTGAAGAACAGATTCAAACCTAGAGTTGCTGTAATCAAGGATGCTTTGGGCAGAATATTAAATGATCCA
>NW_006399927.1:401196-402408 GCF_000299155.1 Elephantulus edwardii
CTGGGGTAATAGTGATGGGTGTGTCAGAGACGGTGCGGTTAGCGCAGGATAGAGTAGGGTTTAGGGCTGTTGTGCATAGGGTTGCTGTGAGTCGGAAACAACTCGACGGCACATAACAACAACAACAACAACATGAGCTGACAGAAAAGTGCTACCTTGTGTTAGTCGTGCAACTCCTTATGTTCTAGGTCATCACAAGGGAAGGAAGGAAAATTAAACCTTTTGGTAAGCCAAAAGCAGTTTGCTGAATGCCTCTGGTACGGTCTGGACTCTTCAGAAAGCATTTCTCAACTTGCTTTTCAGAAATCACTTCCACACGAGCACCTGTGATGTTTTTTTTTGTGCATCCTCAAAAGCTTGGACAATGGTTTCCAAACTTTTCTGTAAGTTATACCACTTGGAAGGCTTCAAGAGTAATTTATTTTTTTTAAAAAAGTAATTTAATAGCTTTGCCATTTTCTAGATTTTGGGGGTTGCCTGAACTTAAACAAACGAACAAACAGACAACAACAACAATAAAAAAAAAAACCGCCACCAAGATTTAAAAAAAAAAAAAATTTACCAGATAATTCTAATTCAAATCTTGGAACCACAGCCTAATGGATAACATTGAGTAGAGATTTTTTTTTGCCCCAAATTCAGCAGGGATCCCTTAAAGAATAAAATTATGAATGTGGCACCTTTACTTCTTGAATTGAGTGGCATAATCTGGTAAAATCAAAGCATATTGGCAATTTCATTCTTTATCTCAGCCACTCTGGGGATCGTTACTCTAACGGACAGGCACTGGGTTAGCAATGGGAATGTAATTTCCATCTCCACCATCTTTCAATGGTGCAGCCACGCCATCAGGACTGTCAATGGGTTGGATCTGAAGATGTCCTTAGGAATGAATCAGCTTAGTGCCACATTTGAGAATACTATCGATTCAGAGAAGCTAAAATTCTTCTATCTAGTTCTTTTGTCTAGTTTGTTTTCATGGTACACTTCTGTAATGCTCTCCTCAGAGCACATACTAATGCAACAGTTTTTACATGTATGATTCATTAACACTAATTTCATTCTTCCAGTTTTGCAGCTGCTTTTACCTCTTACCTCCTGAGAGGTGCCCTTCTCCACTCATTGTTCCCTAAACTATCTGTCTCATCTTATCAGTCCCCCACATAGATAAGCTTCAGAGGATACTGTTGATTTAAATCTTAAAGATGAAAT
>NW_006399927.1:405941-418984 GCF_000299155.1 Elephantulus edwardii
AGGGAGGAGTGATAGGGAATGGCAAAGGACACACTGACAAAGGAGATTAATCAGAACTGGCTTTGACAAGCACTGTGGCAATTGGACAATTAAAACAGATATTCGGAGGTGGGGAAGAAGAATGAACTGGGGAGGAGGGTAGAGAAAACAGTGCAACAATGAATGAATGAGAACCCAAAATCTCTGAAAATTCTCATTAACACTAATAAAATTTAATAATAATTAAAAAATGTGAAGACTTGGAACACTTGCAACAGAGGATCAAAAACTATAGCCTTCAAAATAAATTCTAGTTCAACATCAAGAAAACAAAAATCCTCACCATTAGATCCACAGGCAGATCCTGACAGATTGAGAAAAGATTGAAGTTGTCAACGACTTTCTAGAATCAACTCATCATAAAAACAGTTAAGAACCCAAAAGATGTGTTGCACTGGGAAATATATACTGTCAAGGACTTCTTTAATGTTCTAAAGAAAAGAGATGTTAATTTAAAAACGAAGTTGAATCTGTTATAGTTACATGCTGTCAAGTTGGAAAGAACTCATAACTGACCCTCCGGTGGATTTGTAGAGGCTGTAAATGGCACAGAAGGAAACTACTCATGCACAGCAAGTAGTGGATTCGGACCACCTTCTTTTGGTGTGGCAGCACAACTCTATACCCATTAGGTCACTAGAGCAGTCTGCAGATGGAATAATTTCTCTAATTTCCACTTCAGATTCCTTATTTCTGGTGTTTAGAAATCTAGCTGATTTGTATTTGTTGACCCGTACCATGAAACTTTGATAAATTCCTCTATTGTTCTTGTTGTTTATATGTACCCTTGAGTCAACAATGACTCATAGCTGACCCTGTAGACAGTTTTCAGAGGTATAAAACACACAGGGGAAGATTGTCCAGATTTCCCTTATTGGTGGCATAGAACCATATTGCTTTGGGTTGGCACCACAAATCTACTTAGCCATTTTCTTATGGATTCTTTTCTCTATATAGGATTATTATCAGCAATGAATAGATATATTTTTATTTCCTTTATTTCTATCTGAGTACTCTTTATTCTTTTTCTTGTCTTTTTGTTCTGGCTACGACAACATTTAATAGAAGTGATAAGAGCGGATACCTTTTGTCTTCTTGCCAATATCAAATGGAAAGTTCCTGATCTTTCTATGCTAACTACTATGTTCATTGTCAACTTTTCATATGTGTCTTGACTCATAGTGAGGAATCTCCTTTTTTTTAACTTTTTTCTTATACTAGTTCACTTACAAAGTTCGTCTATGTTGTTTTTAAAAATATTTATTTATTGTTGCACACTTTGTTCTCTTCCCTATCTTTCCCCCTGCACCCATCCACCAACTTGTTCCAGATTGTTTTCATGTATTGTTTGTTGTTGTTGTTAGGTGCTGTAGAGTCTTAGACGACTCATAGTAACCCTATGAATGAAAGGCCTGAGCACGGTTCATAGAGTTTCAGGAGGCAAGCCATTTTGGAAATGGATGTATAATGCCTAATTATATATTTTTTCAGACAATGTACTGTTATGCAATAATGTTCCAATACTTAATATCTATCCACACTTTTCCTATTCTCTTCTCAACTCTCTTCTTATTACAGCCCTCTTTAGGGTTTTCATCCATAATAATTTCTGCGTTTTATCAATTGCTTTTTCTGCATCGGTATCTTAATTACATAGTCCTTTCCCTTTATTCCATGAGTGTGGTATATTAGGTTGATTGATTTTCTGATGTTAATACATACCTGCATTCCTTAAATAAATTCCATTGGATCATGAGGACTCTAATATGATGTTCTGTTCACATTAACCACAAGAGATTAGTCTGGTGTTTTCCTTCCTTGTGGTGCCTTTGGCTGTGGTATCAATTTGCTACCCTGTTTTTTTGTTCTTGAAGACCAAACTATGTTTGACTCAGTCTCTACTGTTTCTTCAACACCCAGTCCAGCGCTTGTTGCATAACACACTCTACGTTTTTGTGTGGGAATGAACAACTGACTGACTGACTGAATGAATACATGAGCTTTCAAATAAATAATTCTCAGCTTTCTCTATCAATACCAATTGCCATGGGGTTGACTCCAATTTCTAATCCATGTGTTAGAGCATAACTGTGCTCTCCAGCGCTTTCAACGACTGTTGTTGTTGTCTATCATGGAGTTGGAAAGAAATCATAGCTGACCCTCCAGTGGGTTTTCAGAGGCACTTAACTGCACACAGGGATATTGTCCATCCTTCTCCTACAAAGTAGATGGTGCCTTTGGGATTGCAGTGCAGCTTTTTGTCACTAGGACTAGTCCTTTGAAAATAGGTCACCAGATGTGTTTCTAATGTGACTCTACGTGAACTCAAACTGACAACCTTCCAGTTAGCAGCTAAACATGGTAACTGCCTGTACTACCTTGAGAATCTCAGTCTCCTCTGTGTCTGCAAACCAGAGTTTCAGTCAAGGACTTTTCAATACATTCCTGGAACATCTCTAACAATTATTCTAGGTAATTAATGTCTTTTCAAGAAACATGCTTTCTACTCTCAGGTCATATAAACTATCACCTAAGTCGACACTTAATATATATCAAGGAAGAAAAAGGAGCATTGGGGTGTTAAGAGTAGGAGCAAAAACAGGCTTAGAAATTATTTCTACTTTTCTTATACAGAGGAAAGAACCCTTGGTGGCATGTTGTTGTTGTTAGGTGCCATTGAGTCGATTACAACTCATAGTGACCCTATGAGCAACAGACCTGAAGGCTGTCCTATTCTGTGCCATGCTCACTGTCTCTGATACCTGGGAGCCCATTGCTGCAATCACTGTGTCATTTCATCTTGATAGGGGTGTTCTTTTCTTTCACTGGCCCTCCATCCTTTCAAATATTATGTCCTTTCCCAAGGGAGACTAAGGTGTGTCTGATACAGGCCATGGTCTTCGCAATCACCTGTTATGCATCAGAGAGTTGGACAATGACCAAGGAGGATAGAAGGAGAATTGATGCCTTTGAGCTGTGGTGCTGGAGAAGAGTATTGAGAATACCATGGACTGCTAGGAAAACAAACAGATTTGTCCTGGAAAGGGTTAAACCGGGTGGCTCCTTGGAGGCAAGGATTCTGAGGCTCCGTCTAACATACTTTGGACATGTTGTGAGGAGAGACCGGTCCTTAGAGAGGGACATCATGCTTGGGAGGGTGGAGGGACAGCGCAGGAGAGGAAGGCCCCCTCTATGAGGTGGATTGATTGAGTGACTGGGATAATTGGGATGGGAGTGTCACAGACAGTGCGATTGGCACAGGACAGAGCGGAGTTTAGGGCTGTTGTACATAGGGTTGCTATGAGTCGCAGGCGACTCGACGGCACATAACAACAACAACAACAATATGTATAACCATGAGAGATGAAGCTTTGTCATCCTTACCTCCAAGGAGCATTCTCACTGCATCTTTTCCAAGACATACCTGCTTGTTCTTTTGGCAATCCATGGGATACTCAGTACTCTTATCCATCACCACAACCTAATGATGTCAATTCTTCTTTTGTCATCCTTATTCATTGTCCAGCTCTCAGATGCATTGCAAGAAATTGAAAAGAGAAGCTCCTGAATTAGGCACATAGTAGTCTTCAGAATGACATTATTTCTCTTCAATATTTTTGAGAGATCTCTGACAAAGGACTTTTCCTAATCAATACGTGCCCTTATCTCCTGACTTCTGGTATTAAGAGTGTCGATTGTGGCATAGTGGTTAAGAATTTGGCTGCATATTAAAAGGTCAACAGTTCAATTCCTCTAACCATTCCAAGGAAAAGCATAAGACACTCTACTTCCACAAAGATGCATAAGCACAGGGTCATTATGAATCATAACTGATGTAATGGTAGTGGGTATACAGAGGAGGAAATACAGGCAGGGGTAGGCATATTGAAACAAAGAAATAAAATTACTTGATTGAGGCCACATAAATTACTCAACAGACATACTCAGTATTTATGACTCTCTTCCTATTTCTCAGATCCATAAAACATTATGACATTTTCTGACAACCCACTGAGAAACTTTTGTTGATCCAAGTGAACATATTACTTGATTTCATTACCAAAATCTAACTGTAGAAATAACTATGATAAATTACTGTGAAAAGTAAAATCCCTAATGCATGCTAAACTTTACAATTATTGTACTATTTTCTTTTGTAGTTTAGTAAAAAACATCCTAATCAATAATGCTTCATTTTTTTCAAATTAAGGCTTCTATCTCAGAAATGAAAAGAAGTGAACCTTTATACAAATGTCCACTCTTAGACTAGTAGGCCTTGCAAACTATAGATTGTTTGTATATGTGTGTTTTCTTTTTTTGTCTAGATACGCAACTCACAGCTGAAAAGCATACAGACGAGAAACCCATTAATGCTATCGTTATAAATTCAGTATCTGAATTCAGTATCACAGATGGACCAGCCAAGGAAACCCCCAATGAGAAAAGACTGTCAGAATCCAGCACATCACTGTCCTCCCTTGAAGAATGTCAGACGAGATTTTCTTACCTTCAGACTGATGCTTCAGTTCATCAGAGAGACACTGAGGGTACGTTTCTCCGAATTTAACCCATCTCTAAATAAAGTTTACCAAACCTCAGCCCCTACAAAAGCATCACATATGCTGTTATGAAGAAAAAAAAATGTCTACATGAATATTAAACAGGAAGATTTGACATAAACACTTCGGTGAATGACACATGTCAAGGTCACTTTGCAATTATGGGGTGCTTGGCAGATTGTTTGCTCTCAAAGCTGGGAATCAGAGGCAGTCTGCTTTACACAGTTGGGATTGTGTAAAAGCATTCTTGATATGGGACCCTGAAGTAGAAAAAGGAAAATGGTGGATTTCCTCCCCTTCTGCATCTGAGACAACTCAGCCTGAAACTCTAGACAAAGAGAAGGTAGTATAGTTGTATTTAAATGCTGTATCTACTGTATAATGTGCCCAGGTGCTCACATCAGCCACGTATCACAATGAGTTAGTTTCTTTAGGCACTATCACTTCCTGTGCATTCTCATTAGGGCCAACCCAGACCAAACTGTCCCTGCAGATGACACATGTCATATTTCATTTGCAAGAGCAATTTAGAATGGACTTGGTGATAAATTGTTAGCTGGGTCAAGTTCAAAATTGTGAACTCTACATCAAAACACATGGAATTTTATTTAAGTACGTTTTGCAGAGAACTTTAACAAGAGAGATAAACCATTCACAAATTCTGTAGGGTTTTATGTCTACATTTGCATTTAAGGAAATCCTGTCATTTCTCAAAGGAAAAGGCAAGAATACAATTTCTCACCTGTGTTTACATACATATTTACTTTTATAAAATAAGCAAAAATAAATAAATTTGGTATAATAGGAACTTGGGAATCACACCAGTTTAACTCCTGGCTCTTCCCCTTATTAACTACATAAATCTGGACAAGTTTGTTTACCAACTCTGAATTTCAGTCCCTCAGTTGTTACATGGTGCTATTTGCACACCAGGGGGTGTTTTGAGGTTCAAATGAAGTAACATGTGTAACGTGTCTAGTACAAGAACTAGCATATGTTAGCTATTCAGTTTTAGTTTTCATTTTCATTACAGTGTTAGACAATAAGTGAGGAGATTTCTAACATGTGCTATCTTGTGCAATTATCATGAAGGCTGTAGGCTAGAAGCTACAGGCTTAATTATAGTCAGTTGCTCAAAGGTCATGTGAGTAGTAAAGTAAGCTGGAAGTAAACAGCAGGGAATGGCAAGCTGAACAGGAGCACAAGCATCCCCTACGAGTTGTTGTCTCCACTCAACTCCACCTACTTGTTTCCAGAAGGAATTATAGGTCCAGAATTGCTAGATGAATCACACATTTTCAAGAAAAGCCAGATCGCTGGAATGTTATATGAAATATCCAGATTTTCAAGTGTTTATGACTAGTTATATCTCATATCACTAACCCTCAGATCTCAAACGCACCAAACAAGACACTTCATTTAGCCAAATCTAGCTGATATCCTGACAAGTTGCCACCTCAAAGCCAAAATTATGCCCAACTATCTGGTTCGAGTTGAGGTGGATGCCAATTAAGAAAATATTAATAAAGGAAAGTTCTATGCAAAAGTACTTAGAAATATCTTATTTTTGTTGTTGATAAGAGTGAATAGGTAGACAACATACCAATTGAATAGTTTCTTCATGAACATTCTGTGACATTGACTACAATCCTCTAGTTGTGCAACCTTCTCTCCTCTAAGTAGTTACTCCTTGATTTAATAGAAACTTTCTGTCACTATAGCTTCATATCTCATATTTTCCCTATAAAAGATTTTAAAAGAATAGGATGTTTAAGGTAGGTATTCTTTACCAGTTAACTAAATTATCATTTGTTTTTAAAAAGACTTCAGGCAGATTTTTTCTTTTATTAAATTTTATTAATTTTAATGAACATTTACAGAGTTTTTGCATTTCCATTCATTGATTGTTGCATTTTTCTCCCTGCCCAGACCCTAGTTCACTCTTCTCTTTGAAAAATAAAGGAAAAATTATTTCCTTGGTATACAATGCCCCACCCCCACCCCAGTGTACTTCACTATGCAGCCTTCATTCTGGACTCTTGTAATGACCATAATACCTAATTATATATCGCTTTTAAACTATTCTCTCCCTCATCTGTTTCAATGCAGTATACATAATTTATCCAATTTTTCTCAGTCTCACCCCAACCCTGATGTAAGTTCTGTCCTACAATAGTGGCACTATGCAATATTTGTCCTTTTGTGACTGAGATATTTCACTCAGCATAATGTTTTTGAGGGTCACCCGTTTTGAATAATATTGCATGAGTTCCTTGTTTTTCAATGCAGCATAGTATTCCATTGTGTGACTATACCACAGCTTCTCTATTTGTTTGTTGATGGACACTTAGGTTGTTTCCAAATCTTTGCTATTGTGAACAAAGATGCAATAAACATGAGTGTACATATATCTGCCTGGGTGACTATTATGGTTTCTTTACGGTATATTCCCAGTAGAGGAATTTCTGGATCAAATAGTATTTCTATTTGCAACTTTTTGAGAAAGTGTTATACAGCCTTCCACAGTGGTTGCACCATTTTACACTCCCACCAACAGTGAATAAGGGTTTCAGTTTTTCCACAACCTCACCAGCACTTGGTGTTTGCTACTCTGTTTAATTTTGCTGTTCTTACTGGGGTGAGATGATATCTCATAGTTGTTTTCAGACAGATATTTTGAGTGTAAAGTTTAAAGATTATCTCAGGACAATAATTTCACTTGCATAATTCCTATGTCTTAAAAGTTTATAAGTACCCATCCACAAACCAATAACTAATCTCTGTCGAGAGCAATAGAGTAAGAAGGAGAGTCAGAAGTAAAAAGAGGAAGTTGGACATGAGCTAATTGTCTACATGAAGAACTGATGCTTTGTCATGAGACCAGATGAACTGGGTCCAATAACCATTGCTTAGCATTTTGACTTTTGAAAAAGTCTATAGAAGAATTCTGATCTAAAGGGGGAAACTCAAAACAGAACTCAAAATTCTCACAGATTATAGACATTCTGCAGCCATGGAGACTGGATGAGTCCCTGAAAGCATTCCCTGGGTCAGTTTGCCAGAGTATTTTTGGTGCCAGAGTATGTTCATGTTGGGCTACAGGAACTTGTTTTCATTTGTGGCCAGCTAAGGACCCCGAAGTTAAGAAGCACCATCATACATATGCACACAGAAAACCACAGTGCCTCTCCATAGTCATCCCTAGAAATCCTAATAAAATAGACTGATATAATCAGCTCAGAACCTGAAACCTTGACTTCCCAGGGAATAGTTAAAATTACTTCTCTAGTGCAATATTAACTAATAATGGTGAGCCTCATGCAGAAAAATAACAGGTTATTCTTTAACAAAAGAGCAAAGGCTATTGACAAGGATTATTGAGGTAGGTTGTCTTACCTATGATCTAGGCTAAAACCATCCTCATCTAGGAAATTCAAGTTTTAAGTTAATAACAACCTTCCTCTGTTTCAATGTCAAAATACCCCTAGTGAAGATAAGATGTTCTGCTACTTGAATGAAAGAATAAAAAGGCCCAAACATAGTCTCAGGAAATAATCACTAGCCTAATCAAATAACAATGAAATCAAGAGTTAAAGTAGATTCACTTCATTTTCAAGAATTTTTGATAGTTAATTAATATAAGAAGGCAGAAATTGAGAGCTAGGGTCAATGTTCGCACTGAGATAAAGACAGAAATATCTTTTAGGAACAGCAGGGGGAACAGAAGGGAGAAGAGGCAATTGCATCCACTTTTCTGTAGTTTGTGGTTAATTTTTTCAAATGTACAAATGAGCACATAAGAGTGGATGCTTAATTACTAATATTGTTTTTTTCTTTTTTTTACACACTGGCCCACTTACGATGGAACAGAAAAGCCTCACGCATGCAGATTTTGTAAAATGTGCTATATCCATTAATGGAATTCATGGTGTGTGTTCTGATGGGAATTTAAAAGCATCTTGATTGCACAGCACAGACAGTGTAGTGCAGCATGATTATGACATTGGGGTTCATCATGTGTGGCCCTTTTCCTCAATAAAATGGAAAGAGGCCAAAGTGTGTGTGTGTGTGTATGTGTGTCTGTGTCTGCATGTGTGCGTCTCTGTGTGTGTCTGTGTCTGTGTCCCTGCTTCAGCTTCTTTACTCTTTCAACTACAAGAGCACCCTGTGGATAACTCCATATAATAGTAGAAAA
The DNA here is from genome assembly GCF_000299155.1 of Elephantulus edwardii. Taxonomy (NCBI): domain Eukaryota; kingdom Metazoa; phylum Chordata; class Mammalia; order Macroscelidea; family Macroscelididae; genus Elephantulus; species Elephantulus edwardii. Next base: position 414,735 of record NW_006399927.1, read on the forward strand.
TAGGCTCCTTAAATAAATCCTTAGAATATATCTAATTGATGTATAATTTTAAATTTGAGACATATCATCCAGGTGGAAGAGGAAAATTATAAATATAAAATTCCTCAAAAGAATAGTCTTAATTACACCATGGACTACTGAATATAATGATTACATTTTCTACATTGTAAATTTCATACAATTAAATGTAGTGGTGTCACCTTAGAAAACGTTTCAATTTTATAATTATTTCAGTTCATTTGCTCAGAAAAAAACATAAGCACAAATTTACTAAGTATCACCCCAATCCAGTCATTCTAGTTTTACAGAACTGACTTAAACGTTAGTTGTGCTTGTCTGAACTTAAATAGATCTTGACATATTTAAGTGTCTATTAAAATTTATAACATCAAGGATGATACACAAGACAAAGAAAGGCATTCAGTCATACTTTATTTATTCCTATTCTACATTACAGTTCGGGGGTTGTAGGTTTTCCCCATTAGAACTGTATTAGAGGAATGGGGAAAAAATTTCATACTTTTTGGTAAAAAACTTTTAGTAATCATTTGAAGCTAATGTGTTGTGAATGTCATTATTATACTTAATTCTCTGGAATGGTACACTAACTTTTCAGAAAACTTGATAGGATTGGGCAACTTTCAGCCTTTCCTCCTTATTTTATTCTGGAGAATAGATGCGTTTACCTGGAATCGCTTTCAGAAGAATCAGATTTTTGCTGCTTTGCATAATGGTCCCAAAGGTTGCATGAGGTGTTCTGGAGTTAGCAATGCTACAGGAACTGCAATAGTGAGCTGAAGCCACCTCTTGTCCTCCTCTCCCAGTTTTGAGCATCATGGTGTCAAGATGTCAAGCTGGTGGAAGCAAGCCTGGGGAGCACAGAACCATGGTACTAATCTCAAGTACATTTGCAGAAGTTTTTGGCACTGTTACATCTCCCCCTGTAACTAGACCAGAACTTTTCTAATGAGTCCAATTCTCCTATTAATTAGCCAATACCCAACTGTAGATTTAGCACCTCTGGAAGTTGCTTTAATCCTTTAGTGTCATTAGGCTATCATTTACAACCTCCTTATCCTAAAGGTATCCAAGAAAGACACAAACAAAAAACAAAACTATCTTGCAAAGATGCTTGTCATGGGTTTATACTCACAGCCATTATCACTTACGGCTCTGTGGCCTGAACATCGCTAGTCCATCCAAATCCAGAGTTAAGAAGGTAAGAAGTGGGGAAATCATATGCATTTTCAGGCAGCAATAATTAAAGTTTATTGCAGGCTTCTAGAGCCTTCATGGGCAACTCACCAGAAGGCTAGCAGTTCAAATCCAATTGTTGTAAAGCAGAAAGATGAGTAGTCACTTTACATAAATATTTACAGCCATAAAAACCCAGTTGAAGGCAGCTACGAATTGGAACCAACTCCATAGAAGTGGATTTGGTATGCCAAAATGCCAGGGGTGAAGAAGAAGGGTTTAATGGACTGAGAATGTGTGACAAAAGTATTAGAATAGCTGAAAAGTCAAGTAAGGGAACAATGAGGCAACTCAGAGATCAGCACCAGTGGGAAAGTAATATTACCTTTTCCCTTTGACTTTCCTAAGACAAGTAGGAGGAACTCAGCACCAGCTGGAGCCACCAAGAGAAGATATTTTCAGAAGGAGATGAAGCTGAGAAGAAGACACACTCAATGTCTTGGTCATCAGTTGAAGCAGAGCACACGTGTCCCACCATTGGGTATCTCCAGCTCCAGCTCCAGCTCCTCAGGACCATCTGCACTCAGGGCACAGCTGTGCTCCACAGGTTTTACAATGGCTGGATTTCTAGAAGCAGATTGGCAAGCCTGTCTTCACCTAAAGCTAAAACGTCCTTGGTTTAAGCACTGGACTGCTAAGCAAAAGGGTTGGAAGTTCAAATCTACCAGATGTACTTTGTGAATAAGAACTTGCAGTCTGTTTCTAATTAATCCCAGTCTCAATTGAGAACCCTATGAACTGCAGTTTTACTAGGTACACTCAGGAGTGCAGTGAGGCAGAATCAAGTCAACAGTAACTAGGAACAGTGGACTGAACCTGACAGAGGCCATTAAGGAGAGCTTGAAGCACAAGCTTTGCTTATCCTGAGAATACAAAGAAGAAAAATCTCAGAGAGAAAACAAAGAGGCACCAGCCACCAATAAGCCCATAGTGTGCTGGGCTGAGTTCAAAGGTGGGAGAAAGAAAGTTCTTTAAGGGATAGACAGCTCCAAGGCTCAGAGATTTAGGGGAAGAAAATCTGGATTCAAATGACTGGCATCGCCCCCCCACCCCACCCCCCCCGCCTTCAGTGTTATTTCCCTGTGGCTCTCTGAGCCACATTCTCCTTATCTATAAAATCAGGTAGGAGACCAGAGAGTCATTCACAAGAGAAAACTAAAGGAGGGTGATGGTGGGGAGAGGAGAAGAGAGGGAGTACGGCAATACAGCTGTGGCCTTGGTAAGGCCGGGATACTTTGGAAATGTTGCAGATAAGAAGTCTGGCCATTGGATACACAATGAATTATCTGGGATAGATGGAGAGAAGGAGTGCTAATCTTCAGTTATGACTTTGAATGTAATGTTTATTAAGGTTTATGAAACAGTGCAGGCAACAGAAAACACAGTCATTCAGAAATGAAAGACAAACTCTCTTCAAACAGTTGCGAATTTTCCCTTTAACCACTTATATTACTGTTTTGCAAACAAAATGGGCATATGCTAAACAATTTTTTGACTGCTTGCATAGAATTATTTAATATGCCTTTTAGGGAAAATATGGTACACATTTGAAAGTTTGGAAAAAATCTGTTTTCAATTCATTAATGTTACCATGGTTTTTTTGGGCAAGAAAGTCTGCCTTTTATAACCAAATAAAAAGGATTGACTTAGAAATAGCAAAAGTGAGCTCCAGTCTCAAATGCAAAATAGAAGTGGAAAGGAGGGAGGAGGGAATGCCAATAGGATTAGGCCAAACTTTTTTTTTTAAATAAAGAGACATTTTGGGGTGTAGCTCAGAAGCAGAGACTGGCCAAGCCTGCCAACTTCAGCTGATTTTGACAAGAACGATCGGATCCTGAGATTATATGCCCTCAGGAAATTGTAGAGCCATTCTAAAAACAAGGCCTTCATGGTCATAGGAAACACTAGCTCCTCTCCTCACTATTCGCCCACCCTGTCTTCACCTTTATTTACCTCCCAACCAAAATGCAGCATGGCATTTTTAAAGGACAGAATTGAGTGGTATTATTTCCATGTGCTCCTGTCTCAGAAGGTTCCTGCACCTTCAGCTTGAGGGGTCAGATCTCCACCGGGAATTTCTTTTGGGGGGCTGCTCCAGGAGTCATCTTGGAATTGGTAAAACTTGGTGCATCTTTTCGTCCTATATACTTGACCACCATCATGGTCCTTTCAGAAATGCTTACGCGAAACAGAGTCTATCTAGGTAACATGCCAACTTATTTCTGAATTCCCTCTCAGGAGTGCTTTAGTGGTGTCTTGTTAGATAAAAGCATGCTCTGGATGTGTGGCCCCTGACAAGTTGCACTACTAACCCTAAGGCTGTTTATCTCTGGTGGTTTGAGTTCACTGGTGACCCCAGGGAAAACTATGAGGTTTCCTTGTGTTAAGATTTACAGCCTTTTGTGACTGAGATAGTTCACTCAGCATAATGTCCTTCAGGGTCAACCATGTTGTGTAATGTTTTATGAATTAATTGTTTTTCAGTGCTGCGTAGTATTCCATTGTATGAATATACCATAGTTTTTCTATACATTCATTTGCTGATGGGCACTTGGGTTGCTTTGATGTCTTGGCTACTGTAAATAATGTAACAATAAACAAGGACATGCACATATCTGTTTGGATGGTAGCTATGTTTTTTTTCCCAGTAATGGTATTGCTGGGTCAAGTGGTACTTCTATTTCCGACTTTCTGAAAAAGCAAATACTGCAAAGCACCAATGTTATAAAGCAGATGTGACATGAGGTTTTGGGAAGGGAATAGGATACAGTGGATAGATAATGAAAATTGCACTGAAACAGATAAAGGAAAGGAATGTTTAAAAGAAATATATTATTAGACGTTATAGAGACTAGAATAGCAAAGAATAAGAGATACACTGCAAAGAGGACTGAGGGAGGGGGAGAGAGGGAGAGAGGGTAAAACTGTCCAACAATGAATGAATGAAAATCTAACTTTTCAGTAAACTTTCATTAAATCAAAATTAAATTTTTTTT
>NW_006399927.1:424904-431209 GCF_000299155.1 Elephantulus edwardii
GTCGCGGGTCAGAGATGCAGGGGTGTGTCCCGATTCAAGTCCACTCCCACCGTTCACTGCGCCTGCTCACAGCCCTTGGCCAGTCCCAAAGTTCAGTGCTGGCGGGGGGTTGGGGGAGCAATGCAGTACCTGAAGATGGGGGTCGCGGGTCAGAGATGCAGGGGTGTGTCACAATTAAAATTTTTTAAAAAATTTTTTAAAAGAGGGAAAAATGTTTTACAGCCTTGGAACCCAGATGACCAGTTTGTATGACTCAAAACCATGTCAATGAGACAGATTTATGAGATAGAAGTGTGTTGGTCACATGCATGAAGAGGGCTCTAAGGGAAATGGGACCGAGCCTGCCAGAGATGCTGTACTGTGTGGGTGCTCATTAATGGGCACAGCACCTACAGCATGATGTGAGAATGAGACTGAGCATAGAAGCCATGGAAGGATTCTTTCCCACCACCTTTCCAGGGAAAGAGAAAAGTACAGACTAGAGGGAAGCAAGGAAGGAAAAGAGGAAGAGAAGGAGGAAGACTTTTTTCTTTTTTCCTTTTTTATTTCTGTTTACCTATGTGAAAGGTGTGCTTTAGAACTTTAGAATTTAAAAGGTTCCCTTTAAGATTCTAATAATATTTCTTACTTTAAAGGAAATGTTCACGTTTTCTTCTCTCTTAAAGATGAGCATGACAGGAACAAAGAAAAAAATAGGTGTTTTTGAAAACTCTGTTCAAGTAAATAAGGACTATGGGACAGCTATGAGTTTGTTCTGATTGGAGGACACCACCAAGTAATTATCTGTTTCAGAGGGCAAAATCACTTCTGTATCCATTTGTAGTTCCTGTTGACTGAGGCCTGAAAAATCCAAGTTATTAACATTCTTTTTTGGGGAAGGAAAGAAACTAACTCCCATGAAAGTAAAATCCAATGATGAACCCATCTGGGGAGGATAGGCATGTTTTTCTTCAGTTGATAACGAAATGTTGCTTTCTACCAATAATGTTCTTTAGGATACTGGTTTTAGCTAATTAGATAATATGTGGTTTGAACACAAACTGTCCCTTTTGAAAACACTCTAATGTTTTGGAGACATTTTTAACTGCAGGAGGGGGGTTGGGGAGAAGAAAAAGGAAAGTTACAATTCTGACTAGTGAGTTGCTACATAATTTAACTAACTTAGTTTATACAAAAAATAATAAAATAATTTATAACCCATCACAGCTATTTGGCTAGAATTACCAATTACTTGCAATGCCTCAGAGATAATGTTCAGAATGCTACGTAGAAGTCTGCATAGTAAATTTTTTTTTGCATAGTAAATTTTTAAAGTAATTTTTTTTAAAGAGGATGGATAAGATGTATAAGTTTTCAAGTATATGATGATGTGGTACACTTAAACAACTTGAATATAAAAATCAAAGCTTTATATAGCTGGAGGAATGGGGGGGTTAAAAATAAAACACAAACCCTCAAAAAGCTATAATTTTGTTTGAACTAAGTTATATTAAGTTTGGGGATGTGCTTTTCCCCTTGTATTTGAATATGGGTGTGGTGGCTTTATGAAAACCCATATCAAATGGATTAAAATCTTTTGACTAGAAACAGCAAACCGAATGTTTCCACCTCTAACTGCTATTGAAAACCTCCTGTCCTCGGAAGACTTACCAGCTTTCGGGTTATCAAGTTTCTAGACACTTAGCCAACCCTGAGCCTTCCCAACACCCATCTACAAGCAAAGCAAATCAGAGACTTTACAGAAGTTTACAAGCTGCTGCTGTTGTTGTTGTTGCTTACCGTCTAGTCAGAACCAACTCATAGTTGACCATCCTATGGGTTTTCAGAAGCAGTTAATCATATCTGAGGAAATTGTCCATCCTCCTGCTGAGCAGTTGGTGGCCTCAAACCACCTACCTTCGGGATTGCAGTGCAGTTTCTTGCCACTAGGGCACCAGAGTAAATTAATAAAGCAATTACTTAAGTAGAATAAGTACTGGTGTGAGGTTGGGGAGATGGAGAAGACAGTAGCGATTATCATCTCTACGGCGGGTAAATCCTCAGTTGCCCTATCTGCTAGTTTAAGTGTGTTCTATTGTGCATACGGTTTTCGAAATCCTGCTATTTCAGAAATGGATGACCAATCCTTCTTCCTAGTCTGTTTATTCTGACTGCTCAGATTTAGAACAATATCTGAAATACAAGCATTTTATGAAAAATAGCAGATGAAAGATATTTCCCCAATTGTAGAAATAACCAGTAGTTTCAGTGTTGTCCCCACCCTTGACACATGTCTTGATCCACCCATTTCTCTGCTCCATCAGCATTCTCTTCTATTCCCATCTACTCCCTTCAAAAGCTATCTCCTACAATCCAGCCCTTGACTTGATGATTTTTGATCATTATTTCTAAAGTGTGTAAATAATGGCATAAAGGTCTTAAAGTTATCAGAGTCTGACAGGTTCAAAAGATTAATGTGTGTGACTGCTAACCAAAAAAATGATGGTGAGTCCATCTAGAGGCATTTCAGAAGAAACACCTGAAGTTATCTTCAAAAAGTCAGCTATTAAAACTTCTACAGTACAGCTCTAATCTGAGACACGCAGGGTCTCAACATGCCAGAATCTGGTCAATGGTGACTGGTTGGTTGTTACTGCTTTTATATAAAGCTATCATGTGCCCTTTGCGGGCTCCCCACCTACTTCCCATTAGTAATGTTCTTTCTTCTTTAAACAGATGTGTGTGCCTCCCTTATCCTCACCTGTCTGTTCTGCCAGTTTTGGGATTGTCTCCTGATGCTCCCTGACACATGTGAAACCGTGTGCACCAACGTGTGCTGCCCCTCTCACAGATACTACCACACCTCGGATGAAAGCCATGCTCGGAATGACTGCAGCTGTAGCTGTGACTTGGACTGCAGCCTTTTTGAATCTTGCCATGAGACTGGTGAATGTCTGGAGCTGGCTATGGAGATCTCAGAAATCTGTTACCGCTAACACCCAGGCCACCACACCTGGCAAGCTTTGTCTGCGCTGGAATCCTCCATCCCAAACAAGACTGTGCTTTCCCAGTGTGGAAATGGGGTGCTCATGCACGTTTTTTGGATCCATAGGCCTCTTTCCTCTGCACCTGTCTGGGAAAGCTAGGATTGTCAGCTTAGCGGTCTTATTCCAGATTTCACAACCGCATGGTTCACTGAAAAATAAAATTCTTTATCACATGGGATGAACACATCTTAAATACCTCCTAAATATCACAGGCACAAGATGTTTCTTGACTAGAAAACAGAATGCTAAGCCACTCTGTGTTATTATTTATCAGCTTGTATAGTGGATTCAACCTCATTCACAAATTCAAGATAAATTAGTGCATTCCTTTAGAATTGACACATATTAGTTCAGGTTTCTAATGGACTCATGCATAAACATTATGCATTGTTGGTGATTATTAATAATGTATTGTATAACATCATTTTGTAATTAAAAATTTATTTATACTTTCTCTTAAAATTCACGTATATGTACAGTTTAGGCAGGAAAGGGAATTAAACGAATTAGAAACCATGTTCCTATAATTATAACAGATGTTTCAAAAACATCTCTAGTGAATTTTGAATGTGGTAGGCTTCAAGAGAATACTTTCATTCTAAACCATATTATTCTATATCTATGACTATGTCATAACAGGTTATACATATTCTTGGTTATGAGCATGAATGAGAGTTACATGCAAGTTTCAAGAAAATTATCTCAGTAAATCAATCATTAATTTCATTTTTTCCTGTTTGGTATAGTCAGCAACAGGATATTAAAATAGAATTAAATTGTTTAATGAAATTACCCCTTCTATAGGTGGTCGAAAGGAACGTGTATAGCTGTCTACTCAGCATGAAGTTTCTGAATACTGCATAGTCTTCCATATTTATTTTATCTTTTTCTGGTATTTACAGTTATGTGGAGCACTTCTTCACTGTTACAGAAAGTAAGCTCAAGTAAGCTCAGAAGTAAATTTCTATTCATGTAAAACAATTTTGGACAAAACCCCACCAAGTTATTTTGGATTCTTTGCTCTCTGTGTTTCTTTGTGATTCTACCATCCAGGGGAAAAAGGTAAATGTTGTTCATTAGCTGTGAATCTATAATCCCATTGAAGTGTCCCAATATATTCATCGGGAGGGAAAAAAAAAGCAAAAAAAAACAAAAAGGAAAAGGGTATAATATATCCACAAATCCAACAAAGAACAGGAAAATGGAAGTGGGAAGTTGAGGAAATTTTTTGAGATCTCCACATTGGAAGCAGGAGTGGCATCCACTTCCTAAACATCATGTCTCTGGAAACCCTATGAACTTAGAGAAACAACGATAGTTATATAAAGGCTTCAGGTCTTTTGTTCACAGAGTCGCTATGAGTTGTGCTTGACCCAATGGCAATCAAGAACAGCAACCACCACCACAAAACAGCAAACAAAACATCTGGATTTTTTTTTTTTTTTGAGGCTAAGGTAATTTCAGGTAAAAAGTGGAAATTCCTTTTTTTCTGTGGTATATTAGAACATTTTTCTACTCTCCAAAAATATCCCCAACCAATAAAAACTATCAATCTTTAAAAATGCACTGCTTCTAAGAAAGCATGTCTTACCTTTGACTTTACCCCACAGCAGTGTTAGCCATACTGAATTATTATATCATTCTCAAGCCACATGTGTGGACATGATTTTAAACTTCTGCACAAATATTTTAATCTTTCTGCTTTTTTGAAGCTCAAAGAGGTAACTCTAAACCTATGCATAAAATGTACAAATCAGGGGGAGAAAAAGAGTAGATTTCTAGAATAAAAAGATAATTTGGGCTGTTCTACTCACTATTTTCATTTTTTCGGTAAGAGTAAACAAAGCTCCCAAGGGATGAAGCAACTTATCCAAGAATACACAATGGGTCAGTGATAGTCTCAAGAATTTAAACTCACACTTGAGGTTTCCTACTATACTACACCATTCCACAGCGTACCTATTAGTCTAAGCAGCAAATAAGAGTGGAGCTGCCTCAATTCGATACCAGGAGGGCTATACATGTATTTGTAACCTTGATTCATAGTGTTCTTGCCTCTCCCTCAGACCCTTCAACCTCTCTCCAAGGACCACCCCATCTTCCAGCAATCTAAATGAATAACACCTGGACCTGTAGGGGCATCTAAAAGACCCTGTTGTCTCAGTAATATGAAACCTGCGGCATTATCAAGCATGCAACCTTGGCATTACACACGTTGTTCCTCGTTCCTTTATTTGTTCTCAAGTTCTGCAAAGACAGTGCATTTCAAATTGGAATTGATTGCTTGTCAATTAGTCTCATTTTATAATATGGTCAGAATATTACAGATCTTTCTGCACTCTTGCTTTCCATGGCTTGTTAACTTTCAGACTGCATCATACTATAACTGAAAGGATTGGTTATACAAAGTGTGAAATTTCTTTTCTTTATAACCAATAATAAAACATCATCTTTTTTGCAAACATGAATGGCTCCTTCAATTGAATTCTTACACAATAAAACATATGCAGCTTGGAAAATACAATTGCAGAAATAAGACAGATCAAAAAGGGATGTGGTTATCAATTAAATACAATTATCAAAATCTGAGAAGGCTCAGTTATTTGATGCAATGATGGAAGCCTGTGATTACAAATCAAGATAATGCTGTTCTTTAAGGTGGGGATACTTAGGGAGCAGAGTACTTCTATTTAAGGAAGCATGCTAGAATAAAAGAGTTTTGAGAATATACAATCTTCCCAGTGAATCAGGAACTGAGATGTTCCCTCAGCAATACAGCCATATTGTTAACATTGTCTTTGCTTTGCTCAATGGATTGTTATAAAACTATTGCTTCTATAAAAGCCTACAAAATATGGAGAGCCACAAAGACCTGAAGTTACATTTAACTTGCTAATGAAATTTCCCCATTACATAAGCTGATAGGCCTACAAAATTAATTATCATTGCTGGAATATCAAAGTTAATAGAGCAAAAGTATCTTCAAGGTTTTTATTTTTTCTCCCCTCCTCAAATGCCAAGAAAACATATTCAGGCAACTTTACAAACAGGAAACAACCTTTGCAACACAGCAACATTTTAAAAAGGATAAATGTATAGGCAGAAAATGTTTAAAGTACAGAATTTATTACTTGATACTTTCACCCTTTTGCAAAATGGAGTGTAGGAAGATTGTATACACTTAAGTAGCTTGACTAGAAGAGACATATCCATCAAATTTGATGTGTCTCCCCCTACACACTCACACACATGCACACACACACACACACACACACACAC
>NW_006399927.1:440527-444711 GCF_000299155.1 Elephantulus edwardii
GGGGGGGAGGGTGGCAGAAGGTGGCCTAGGTAACATTGGATACCCTAGGCATTCTTTTTTTTTCTCCTTCACCACCCAGGAGTCAATCTGGGGACAATGGCACAAACTGGGGACTGAAGAGCTCATCCTGAGGGCTGCGACAGCTCACCCAGAGCCGAGAGCAGCCTGCCCTGGGCAGAGGGCCGCGACGGCTCACCCCGAGCCGGGGGCTAGACAATAATTTTATAGCATTTCCTTAGAAATGTTTGATAGCCCAGAAGTCCCAGGCAGATGCTCTGTGGAAGAAGTGATACAATATCACCTTTTCCTGGAGACTCAGCACACATATTAAAGGCTCTGAGAAGTCCTGCAGAAAAAAAAAAATCTGAGTCAGCATTTCCCAAATACATATTAATAATGGAATTAAAATAAATATAGTTAATGTATTGGTTTAAGCATCTATGTAACCTCGTTAAGCATCATGGATGATGCACCTTATTGAGTTTTGGAAACCTTTTCATTAACTGAATAGACAGTTAGTTGCTGTTGCTTTTCAGATAAAAATGAATGACCTACACCTCATCTCTGCAACCGCACTGCTTAAAGTGGGAATCTGCATCAACAAGGAGCATCCATCTGGTGTAGCTTACAGAGTGAAGAATTGGGAATCTTTTCAACATGACATCCAAGTGAAGACTGCAACGCTGCCACGGGGAAGGGGTGACACAATCCATCTTTTGATTTTCTCTTTGTTTCGTGGCAGTCAACAAAGCATCCTCTCTCTCTTTCTCTCCATCCCCCTAAAGATCTCTGTCAATGCGCTTATTATCTCCTGTCTAACTGCTGTCAGTTCTGGAACTAGGAACATGCTCCTTTATTTACTGCATTTTTTCAAAAGAATAGGATGGGATCACAAGGTTGGGACTCTGTATTAACATCATGCTTTTTTTTTCCCTTCTCCTGCTGCCTCGTTTATTTCAATCAGGCTCTATCTTTATACCATAATAATGCTGGCACCCCAGAAGACAATGCCTTCATTATTTCAGAGGAATCTGCCTGTCCCAAGTAAAATCTATAACTTTGTATTAGCCAATAAGTTCTGTTACAGTTTAATTGAACAATCAATTATTTACTTTGGAGCATTAAAGTGACGTAATAAAGTAAACGGGAGAAGTCTCACCCTAAAGGAGCAGCCTCTAGGGCAAACCATTTCCCAAGAGCCAGAGAGAACAGAGAAGTGGGTACAGCAGGAATTCTGGAAATTATGGAATATTTTCCTCTTTGTGGTTCCCCAAAACTACTAAGGATCAAACAAATACGTTTACAATGTGTAGTCACAGAAAAAATATCTGGGTGAATCACTGGATTTCTCCAAGCCTCGCTTTTCTTGCCTGAAACACGGAGCTCATCCTCATACTTCATTGTTATAGAGAAGAAAGAATGAAAATAAAGAAAAGTGTTTAGGAGGATAGATGTCATTCAGCCAGAGTCCAGTAGATAGTAGTTAGCTGCTAGCCTATATACGTTTCCTTCTTATCAGTGGAAGGGATTTCTTGTGTCCAAATCTCAGTTATGGCTTTATCCTTCTGCATCATTTCTAATGTTATTATTGTTAGGTGCTGGTAAGCCTGTTCTGACTCATAGTAACCGTATGCACAGCAGAGCAAAACCTGGCCGGATCCTTTTCATCCTCACAATCTCAGCAGTGCTCAAAGCCATTAATATATAGTTAGTAAAAATTCCAATTCCTTAGTAGTCCATCAGTAGGATAAGGAACCAAAAGGGGCTCTTGAAAAGAGAAAGATGAATAGTTAACTATTAAATGTTCATTCATAATGAACTTTCACGTATGTGGAAGCTAACTAAACCCAGTCGCCCTAAATTGCAAGAAATTTACATCATTAGAAGGACTCTACCTTCTCTCATTACTTGGAACTGCTAGATTTATGCTTGCGTAAAAATGAGATAAAGTCACATGGGGGGGGCATTGCCATCAATTAGTCTGTGAAATGGCTGAGACGGAGGCATAATTTTCAAACGCCTAATAGTCATTGGAAAAATGAACAGACCAACAATTCCTTGGCTTTGGCCCCACCCCACTCCAATCTGTTACTTTTACGTCCAACGTCAAAGGCAGGCTCTCCTCATTCCAACTGCACCCTGAACACTCTACCCCATAAAATGCAGTTTAAAGGCCAGCTGCAGTGTGGAGCCTTTTCTCGGAGCCTACAGTTTCAAACAAACGACTGGGAAAACGCCAGGATCTATATGGGCGCACGAAGACTGTAAAACATTTGGTGCCGAGTGGAGAAAGACGCCTGTAAGCACTGCCAGACGTTTCAGCTTTCTTGCACCTGAGCCAAGTGTGGGCAGCTCTCCCACCCTCTTCTCTGAAGGTGGGGGCGGAGGGTGGGAGATAAGCAAGCTTTGGGGGGGTAATATGCTGTAGGAATGGAAAAGCATTGCTACCAGACACTTGTGTCCTTGGGACAGCCCTCTAGGAGGGAGCTGAGGGACACAGGCAATCTGGAGTCGGCCTCCGAAGGCCCTGGACCTCTGCCCTCACAGCATCCTCCCACTAATCACACGGATTGAAGCCCACGCGGGAGCCCTCACATTGTTACTTGAACTCTGAGTTGGATCAACCCTGCTCATCACTGACACCAAATCGCCGGTTATTGCAAAGAAATAACTGCGCTAAGGCGGTTTGCAACATGCAAAAATATGGGCGGAAGGAAAATACATGTTTCTTAAAGGAAGAACACCCAAAATGTTTTCAGATGCAAGTGTGAAAATGTCTAAACATAGATGACATGATACAGATCATGAGAAAGTCAATTTGAAATTACCCTAGAACTTTACAATGTTTTCAAAAGAAAGATAACTTGGGCTAAGTGGAGGCCTTCTGGCCCCTGCGCTGCAGGAACTGGACAGGGCACCTCAGTGCAGTGCTCACTCCCACAGCGGGGGAACTCCAGAGATTGCTGTCTTGATGAGGGCAGGGGGAGTGCATGGAATTTTATGTTTGCCTCCGAACCATAAAAGTTGTGTATCTAATAGTTGGGTGATTGTCCATGTGATCTCCTTCGGAGATATTGCCAGAAAAAGTGTAAAAATATAGAAAGCATTTATTAAGCAATTTTTATGTGCCAGCATGGAACTAAGCAATTTGTATATCTCATTTAATTCAACTTATTGTGAGGTGAGGACATTTCTTTTTCTCACTGACAGATGAGAACAACCACCTGCCTGTAGGCTAGTTATAAGTGATGGTTTGTCCATTGCTGTGATCCTTGCGGGAAGCTCTTCCCTCAAAATGTCAAATATCAGTGTATATCTGGTAGACAGGATTTGGCAGAACTTCCAAATTAAGAGCAGGAGAAAAGGTCTGAAGTTATGCTTACAGACAGAGTCAGATCTCACTCCTAGCAAGTTTTTCAGAGGCTGTAAATCACACAGAAGATGGCCAGTCCTTCTCTTTCAGAACAGCTGGTTCATTTGAACTGCATGCCTTAGGGTTGACAACACAAATTCTTACCAACTAGACAAGCAGAGTGCTCAGGGGAAATCCTACACAGTAGAGGACTTTCTAATTCACTTCCTTTGAACATTTGAGGAGGATCAACCATCAAAGGAGAACATCATGTCTGGTGAAGCAGAGAGCTGATGAGGGCAAGAGAAAGCCCTGGTGAGATGAATTGGCACAGTAACAACAACAGTGGACGTCAACATGATGGTAATTATGATCATGACATGGAACCAAGCAACATTTCAATTTGTTTCACACAAGGTCACCATGAGTTGGAGTTGACTTGATGGTAACTAATGACACCACCACCACAGAAGAGGAAACAGAGGGCTTGAAGATGAAGTATAATCAAGTCCTATTTCTAGAAAAGATGGCTTGAAATTGAGGGCTGCTCAGCTTGTGTCTGAGCTCTCAGACACTGTTGCTTGGATATGTTCATCTCTAAAGAAGTCCCTTCAGCTTGTGAGATTGTTGACACAAGAATTACACTTATATAGTAATTTCATTTGGCTTGAAGGTTGAACTTCTGCATCTATACATATCACATAGAAGGAAATTGCCCATCTTTTTCCAGTGAAGTAGCTGATGGATTCGAACCACATTCCTCTGGGTTGGCAGTGAAACTTCTAATTACACAGCCAGAAGAGAGTTAGCTCACACTTTCTCTCTCTCTCTC
>NW_006399927.1:444811-453992 GCF_000299155.1 Elephantulus edwardii
AAATTTGATGTGTCTCCCCCTACACACTCACACACATGCACACACACACACACACACACACACACTCACAAGCACCCCCAACCATGACCTCTGAAAAAAGGCAAATATTTGTTTACGAGTCTTTTGGGGGGCTCTTTAAGGAAGAAAACCAAGCTAGAATTCAAGCACTTTCTACATTTGGAACCCTGTGGGGCCTATAGAAAGTAATGCAGAGAGTTGAATGATTTTTCCAGTGATTAAGATCAACATGTGTCTATAACTGTCTCACTGAGCTCTTCAGAGTTTGGGTCAGCTTTTGACATTTCAGGGAAGGTTTTCTGAAGGTGAAGAGAGAGTAAAGAAAAGGAAAAAAAATTGGTTAAGTGAGGACCTGCAGCATTATTTGGATAAAAGTGCCACCTTCTGGTCTACAGTCTTGATATGCTTCACAATCTTAGCCACTACACTTAAAAGCTGTGGTTTTCAAGAGGGGGCAGTTTTATCCTTTGCTCCCACAAAGAACAAATGGCAATGCCAGCAAACATAAGCATTATTGCAATGGAGTGAGAGATGCTAATAATATCTCCTGGGAAGAAACCTGGCATGCTGCTGAATTGCCTAAAGTGCGCAGGAGAGTCCTTACCACAACAATGAACAGTCAGATGATAGCGAGGTAGCGACAGTTTTAGCAACCCCATGCATGATAGGACAACACCTTACTCTATCCTGAGCCAACCACATTATTTATCCCCAAAATCCATACTGTCAATGTTGAGAAGTTCTGCTAAGATGCCTTCTAGTTTTTCTCAATGAATCATAATTAAATTAAACTTCAGAAGGAAAAAAAAATAGTCACAGTAAAGATGACCTCTGTATTCTCAATTGTAAAATAAGGAAAATAATCTGAACAGTATTGTCAAGAAAAGAGTTGAAATCCTAAGCTCTGACTAGAAACAGAGTTTTTCTTTCATGGTGTTAATAACCTACCAGAGGAGGGTGGGTCCTAAACCTAATGATTTCTTAGTGATAAACAGGAGAATAAACACTTATATACACACCAGGAGAAGATGCTATAGGAGGACAGATGTTCGTGGCTAAACTCAGATACATTAAAAATTACTGGCAACTGCTGGAAGACAAAAGAAATGAATCAAAATATTCCACTAGAGCTGAACTCTGAATTCCTGAGGTCAAATTCCTAGTACCTTAAACTATGAAAAAAAATAAATGTTTTACCTTTAAGGCCAGAAAAGAATGAAGGGTGGGAGAATCCTCTTGAAAAAGTTATTAGCTATAAGATCAATAAGGTCCAAGCTTTAATTTGAGGAATATATTTTCAGTGTAAGTATATCCTGAATAATGCATGTGACTAACTCATGTTAAAATGTTTTGTTTGTTTGTAATTCAAATGTAATTTGATGGCCTGCAATTTTATTGACTCAATCTATTAGTGTTTGTGACAAAAACTCCACATTTTATGAAGGAGTCTAGTGACAGATAATGCATCAACTTCCTTCCACACTTCAAGAGAAGACAAGAGTTTTTTATCTCATTTGCCAAAGGACAAAATATTAAGCGGACCACATTTAAAGTGTTGTCATGTATCACCAAGTCAGAATTGGCTCATAGTTAACACTCTAGTGGATTTTCAGAGGCAGTAAATTGCATAGGAGGAGAGTACCATCTTTCTACTATAGAGCAGCTAGAGGATTTGAACTGCATATTTTTGGGTTGGCACTGTAACTTCTCACCAAGCCATATTGTTGTGGTTGCTGTGTACCACAAGATGACTCTTCAGCAGGCTTTCAGAGACAATAATCACACAAGAGGAGATTGCCCATCTTTCTCCCACAGAGCAGCTAGTGCCTTAGAACTGCATGCCTTTAGGACTGTAGTGCAGTTTCTTGTCACTAGGCCACCTCCCATACCATGGTGATATGTAAAACAGATTATGGAGTCTGTCTTAAAGATCAAGATCAAGCAAGACATTCATATTCCTTGTTGCCTCAGTTTAACCAAGTTCCTTTGCCTCAGACGAGCCTAACCACATTTTTTTCTTGTGTCCTCTGCTTCACATCACAATCAGCAAATGAGGTAAGTTTTCAATCAAGGGCTATTTCCACTCAAGGGACAAGAAGCAGAAATCCTTATTTAGATCTTGAGGCCTAAATCACATTTCTTTATTCCAGTTTAGAAAGTGATCCCTATTCCAGAGAGGCTTATCCAGGTACATGGGGAGTTTTCCCTCCCAAATCATTATCCTTTATTCTTCTCACTATGAGTCATACTCAGCTTGACAGCACCTAACAATGAGTCCTTCGTCAAGAATTCTGTGGGGTAAGAGGTGGAACAGGAAGTTGACATTGAGACCTTTCTTGATCGTGGATTATAATACTAGCTACTGGCCCCTAAACTACACCATGTGTTTAGTCTATGTAGTTAGAGGTGAATTAGAGAGGCTGATATATTTCCTCCCCTACACTGTTATTATTTTCATTTCTTTTACAGGGGAGAAGAAATACTACATAGAAAATATTTTATTGTTTCACATATACTACTTTAAGTTTTTCAACAACACTATGAAATGGAGTCTATTATTATTCTTCACATTCATGTAAGGGACCAAGCATCCCATTGCAGGTCACTGCCAGATTTTCACGGACCTTTCTTCTAAGGTACTTCTGGATAGACTCCACCTCTAACATTGTTGTTTCCCAATGAGCATGATAATGATTTGCAGCAGTAAGGGATAAGGATAGAGTCTTAAAGAGACAAAATCATTAATACAAATCCGCTCACCAAATGAGTCATTTCCTAATGTTTGAATGAGGTATGTTGGTCCTAAAGCCTATGTTGGTTACCACCAAGTCTATAGTTTTGTAAGTGGAAAATGTTTAAATGAAGATAAAGTCCAAGCTCTCATTTTTAATACAGTCAGAAGAAAAGAATAACCATATTCAAAGGAACACATTTGCTGATAGTATAAATGTTTTAAAAGTTGTTATTCTGTGCAGTGACATTGTCAACATGTTTTTATGATATGTACCCAACAAGTAATAAATGCAAAGTCAATGCATTGCAATTTAATCTTTATGTCAGTAGTTTTGCAGAATTTGTATCTAATTAGTAAGACTCACCTTTTAATGTTCCATTTTAGCAAAGCAACTTTGATCTCTGCCTCAAGAAATCCATCCTGCACACAGCACCCAGGCTTGTTCCCTCATCAGCATTCCACCAGATGGGTCTAGGACCATGAATTGTTTTTAATCAGTCAACAACACTATGGTCAACCAAATGCATTCTGATTCTTAGACCTTTTATCTCAAAAGCTATGCAGAATCCAAGGTCATTGTACCCTCTTTTAGGGCTTATTGTTTCTAAACTGTACTTAGAGTGGACTTACAAAGCCATGACTTATTTTGTGGATACAGAGCTTTCATTAAGTTTAGTACTCAGCAGCATCCTCTTTGTTTCCTCTTTCAGCACTTGCTGCCCGTTTCCTCATTTAATAACAAGTTCCCGTAAAATTTCCCTCAAATATAAAATAAGATAAAATTATTGAACACAATTCTCTCAGTAGCTAAGCTACTCATCATTGTAATTGAAGCTCTTTGGAAAGCAGCATTAACCTTTCAAATAACTGTTAGGCAATTCAGAGTTGTGGTTCCTTGCAATCGGGCAGCAAGTAAAGCAAGAAGCCAAACTGGTGCCAGAATTACCCCTCTGCCACCATTACAATCATATAAATGTTGGTAGAGGTGTGTCAATAAACCCTCTGGCTCAGCGTGTGAGTTTGTAAGACTGTGCCCTGGGAGGAGAGATGGTGATGAGGCTACAAATATTGAAGTCAGGCTTCTATAAATCCTATGACATTATTTTTTTTTCACTCACATCTGTATTGACTATCATCCTAAGCAATGGTACACATAAGTTTGTAGTTTCCAGGTACTCACTACAGTTTAATAGTTCACCAGTGACTACATAGGAGAAAGATGGGCAGTCTCCTCCCTTGAGACTTACAGCCTTGGAAACCCACTGAAGGTCAGCTATGAGTTGATTCTAACTCAATAGCAATGAGAGAGTAGTATGTGTACAATAATGTATTGTTAATTCCCTTAAGTTAGCTGTAATTCATGATGGCCCGTGTATAATAGAATCTTTACAATCACCAGTATGTTCAAGTTAATTGGTGTGGCCACCACATTCCTTGCCATAAATTGGACAATTGTCTGTTAT
Source organism: Elephantulus edwardii (assembly GCF_000299155.1). Taxonomy (NCBI): domain Eukaryota; kingdom Metazoa; phylum Chordata; class Mammalia; order Macroscelidea; family Macroscelididae; genus Elephantulus; species Elephantulus edwardii. The sequence continues at coordinate 449,027 of NW_006399927.1, forward strand.
GATCCACAGGTTTTTTTACTGGCCAATTCTTGGATGTAGATTGCCAGACTTCTCCTCTTAATGTTAGTCTAGAAGTCCTGCAGGTATTTAAAATAGTTTGAGGGACCCTGCTGATATCTGAAATACAAATTATATACTTTCTCCCAGCATCATAGAAGCATACAAACTACCACAGCATTATAAAAGAATGATTAGTTGTGAGTCAGAAATCATTTTGAGAATAAAAATGTGTGTGCATCACCACAAATCATGCTGCACACTGCCAATGGTACTTATGTAATATTTTGGGAAATATTCGATGATAGGAAACCAAGAATATGACCAATTAGGTGAATTCCAACTTGCCAGTAGGAGATCAGCACCAGTTCAAGTAAGGCCTGGCAGAAGTCTAGACCAAAATAGAAACTATGGGAGGTGGAGGAGTAAGAATTATCCCTACAGGAGGTCTTGCATTCTAGTTCACAAATTATTTAGAAGTAGAAGAAAAGTCAGTGAAAAATGGCAAAGACTTACATGACTAAAGTGAGGGGAGTGGGAAGCAGCCAAACCAGGCAGCAGTGCACAGGACAAATCAAAGTGAAAGGAGACTGCAGGCAAACAAAGCATCCATTGCAATGAAGCATAAGGTGTTGAAGGCCTGAAACAGGCTGGTGACAGGGACAACAGGAGGGAAGAGATGGATGGAGAAGAAATTAGAAAAGGACCATTAGTCCTTCTCAAAATCTTCTTATTTTAAGACTCAAGTAGTCCCCATTGTCTATCACATATATGAGTCATGAAGCCATTATTTTCATTAGGGGAGAAATGGGTGTGTGTTGGGGGCTGGGAGGGGGAGCTCTATTCCAAGTGGAAAGTCAATGTATATTTTTAGCTACATTAAGCCAGCCTTCTGCTGCTCTGCACACTGATGTAATTCCAACATAAAACATAATCTATAATATTCCAGAGGAACAAATCCAATTCTTGGTCATATAAATTTTCATATAAGTCCATCACAATTCATTCCCAAAACATCTCATTCTCTTTGAAAGCTGGAGCTGCAGTGAGTGATCAAAGAGAGTAGTTTAAAATTGCTCTGGAATTTCCAGAGATGCTAAATCTAACCTGCCTGCAGCGCAGGATCAATCCCCCAAACTTTAAATCAGAGGTAAAGCATTTTATGTTTTAAAATATATATTCTTCAAAGTTTATAACAGTGTATTAAAGTCAAATGTGAGTTATTACTTACCAAATCTAGAACTGATGTCCCCATGATTGCCCTAGGTAGGCAAGAATAAGTATCTTCCAGCCAACATATTTTTTATCTTTTCATCTGCCTCTCGATATTTACAATAGAGTGAAAAATAATAGCCAAGGAGTGAATTTTCAGAGTTGGAAAAAGTACAAGTTTTTCTGACTCTACCCTAAATTGTATTCCAGTACTCTGGCAAGTTCTGCCACTCGGAGACAAAGAATGGAATCTGACACATCAGTAACTGGTTTGATCTTGTAGGAACAATCAACAAAAAACATATCTGATGAACTTTAACTACTTTTGCACTGACTTAAGACCTCCTGTGTGGATTACAAATCATGCTTGAAATTCACTTCTCTTTATTCTGAGTAGGATTTCTGCAGAAAAGAGAATACTAAATCGGCTATACATTCATCACATTTTAGCTATAATTATTAGTAGCATCACTAGCAACTTTATTTATTGCCTCAAGATGAAAAATATTGAGGCTTTCTTTGACAATAATATACTATCTTTGAGACCTATCTCAAATATCACCTTTTTTCTATCTTCCCTCATTACTCCTATAAGAAATGCATACAATAGATCTCTGTTTTCCCTTTTCTCATGATACTCTACAATTATATACCAAGATTAGAATAATCCTTACTAAAACAGGTCAATCTGATAAGCACTATGTGCCAAGCACCTTATGAATGACCTTCAAGGTATAATAAGCCTCATTGAATTTTCCAACCAACTTCTCAAGGAGATACTTAAGTCCCATGTTACTAATGAAGAAAGTGAATTTTGGAGAAGTCAAATAACTTTGTAACATCAAGTTAATGCAATGGCATAGTTCAAGTTCTAATAATTTTATCATTAAGGAATGCTGTAAGAAGATGACAGTTGATCTCTAGGTTCACCACTGTTAAGGGGCAAAGGGTTGTCTATGACAGAGAAACAACCAGCTGAAGCAAATTTGCTAGGGACTCAGCAGTGCTGTGATGCCTCCTCACAGAAAGGAGGTAGTTAGGATTTGCTCTTCTTAATCAACTGAGGACTCCAGTGTGATCATTTAGAAAGCTTATTTGGTAACCCCTGTTTTACTGGGTATAAGTTAGCTAGAGTCACTTCCACACAGAAAATAAGAGAAATAACCTATACGTGGCAAAGTGAAATATTTTCCTTTGAACACAGTAAACCCTGCACCCTATAAGTGATGATGAGCAAGGAATCATGTAGGTGTTTCTGATGGACTCATGTGAAAAAATGTTTGGCAGAGAGTTGATCCATAAGACCACGTAAAGAATCTGAGACTCTGCAGAAAGGAAACTGGGTCGGCACACTAAATCCTGAGGGGCATATCCCTTAGTTAAAAGAATATTTGTCTTTATAACATTGTTGCTGTGTGTCATCGAGTCTGTACCAACCCATAGCTGACCCTCCAGCATGTTTTTAGAGGCAGTAAATCATGTGGCATGAGATTGTCTATCTTTCTCCCTCAGAGCAGCTAGTGGATTCGAACCACAGGCCTTTGGGTTGGCAGTGCATCTACTTACTATTAGGCCATCAGAACTCCCTTGTCTTCATGATAGATGCTCTGAATAACACACAAATGCCAGCAGTGATGAAATGAATAGTTTTAAACAGGTCCGAAGAAGATGAAACCAACATATACTGATATCATTCAAAAAGGAATTCTCTATCAACTCTTATCTTCCTTCTCTGTCCTTTCCACCAATTCCCTCAATCTTACTGAGGCCAGAAACTAAGGAGTAATCTAGTAGAGAAGAAAAATAGTAGTTGAGATAAAAGACTCACATTAACAATATTACTCATAGCCATTAAATTAAAGATGGTATGCCCACAGGTATTCCAGGTTTCATTTCAGGACCTTCCTAAGGAATCTCCACAAAGGTGACATAATTGCCTATAGCTATTCCATCAAATACTTACAACTAAATTATTCAGTTAGAGAACCAAGATTCCAAATTTCATTTGTGACTTGCCCTGCTGTTTCAATCTCTCTTTTTGTATCTTTAATTTATGGCTATTTAAAAATCTAATTAGTGGAGTCCCGGAGCTGCAGCTGCAGAGTCAGGATTTCGCCGCCTCGCGCCACCGAAGCCCTCCCGACGTGCATTCCCGGTACCTTCCTCATCCAAATCCAGTATGGCTACTCTCAAGGATCAGCTGATTCAGAATCTTCTTAAGGAAGAACAGACCCCCCAGAATAAGATTATGGTTGTTGGGGTTGGTGCTGTTGGCATGGCCTGTGCCATCAGTATTTTAATGAAGGACTTGGCAGATGAACTTGCACTTGTTGATGTCATGGAAGACAAATTAAAGGGAGAGATGATGGCTCTCCAACATGGCAGCCTTTTCCTTAGAACACCAAAACTTGTGTCTGGCAAAGACTACAACGTAACTGCAAATTCCAAGCTGGTTATTATCACAGCGGGAGCACATCAGCAGGAGGGGGAAAGCTGTGTCAATTTGGTCCAGCATAATGTGAACATCTTTAAATTCATCATTCCTAATGTTGTCAAGTACAGCCCAAACTGCAAGCTGCTTGTTGTTTCTAATCCAGTGGATATCCTTACCTATGTGGCTTGGAAGATCAGTGGCTTTCCCAAAAAAACGTGTTATTGGCAGTGGATGCAATCTGGATTCAGTGAGGTTCCGTTACCTAATGGGGGAGAGGCTGGGAGTTCACGTGAGCTGTCATGGCTAGGTCCTTGGAGAGCATGGAGACTCTAGTGTGCCTGTATGGAGTGGAGTGAATGTGGCTGGTGTCTCTCTGAAAAATCTGCATCCTGAATTAGGTACTGATTCAGATAAGGAATAGTGGAAAGAGGTTCACAAGCAGGTGGTTGACAGTGCCTATGAGGTGATCAAACTGAAAGGCTATACCTCCTGGGCCATTGGACTGTCTGTGGCAGATCTGGCAGAAAGTACAATGAAGAATCTTAGGGGGGTACATCCAATTTCCACCATGATTAAGGGTCTTTATGGAATTAAAGATCATGTCTTCCTTAGTGTTCCTTGCATCTTGGGGCAGAATGGAATCTCAGATGTCGTGAAGGTGACGCTGACTCCTGAGGAAGAGGCCCGATTTGAAGAAGAGTGCAGATACACTTTGGGGAATCCAAAAAGAGCTGCAGTTTTAAAGTCTTCTGTTGTACCATTTCACTGTCTAGGCTACAAAAGGATTTTAGTTGGGGGTTGTGCATGTTGTCCTTTTTATTCAGTCTGATTAAAGCAGTAAAATATGACATAGGAAAAACATCTGTTTCCTAAAGGTAGACATACGAATGGTCCATAAAACCCTACAGCTATGTTCTGATGGTGGTACTTACCTTGTGCAGTTCTAAACTGGTTAGTATAATAGAATTCCACCACGTCTCAGACACCACTGCCAATGCTGCACATGCTGCAACTGCCCTTCAAACTAGAATGTTTACTGTGCTAAATAACTTTGGCCTAGTATAAGCTTTTCATTTTTTAGTCACATTCTGTGCTCTAATGTACAAATTCAATATTGCATGTCTTGTACATTATTGTTCTAAAGGATCTTATTTTGTGTACTATATTTTTCAGAGTAATGTATAATGCAACTCTGATAATGTGATGTAAAATGTAAAGATCTACATATAAGCATTGCAACAGTATCATACCAACTAAAACACCAAATAAACCATGAACAGCGAAAAAAAAATCTAATTAGTTATTAATCCTTTGAAATTATGT
>NW_006399927.1:459755-470973 GCF_000299155.1 Elephantulus edwardii
CACTCTTTAAATGTAATCCGACTCCTGTCACTTCTTTGCTTAATATCTTCAATGCTCACTCATTATTCCCTGTTAAATGTAAACCACCTCATCATAATTTACAGACAAATTTCTGAACCTTGTACAAATCCTACTACCTCAGTGGGAATCCACAGACGATTCCTTTAACATTAAGGAAATTATTACTTTTGTTGTTTCTTCATCCAAGCATACCTTTCAAGTCTCAGGTTTGGTCCCTTCTTCAATAAAACTTCAATTTAAATGTTGAACTTTATGTTGTTTTCTGTCACACAGTTAATTACCTTTGTTTTACTTCTTCCCAGTATCTCCATAAAAGGACAGGGTCTTTTGTGTGCCTCTATATATCACATGTTGTTATTGATATGTGTCATTAAATTGGAACCGACTGATAGTTGACCCTCCAGCAAGTCTTTAGAAGCTTTAAATCACATGGCAAGAGATGGCCCAACTTACTCCCTTGGTGCTTTTGGGTTAGCAACACAATTCTTTATTACTAGGCCACAAAACCTCCCTCATATATCCTGTAGGTAGCATGAATGTTGATTCATAATATGCACTATTTTAAAAATTTTTGTGGAGGCTATGACATTTTTGCCAAAATGAATGAATCTTCACAGCACAATATCGCAACATAATCTACCTTGGTACTCCTTGATTGCTCAATGAAGCTGAATTTTTCATCTGAAACTTCAGCCAAGAACTTTAACATTTGCTTGATTAGACACTATTGGGATTCAAGGAGATTTCCCTCCTACACATAATGTATATAACAGAGATTCTGCCAGTAAGAAATTTTCAGATCTTGCTTTTTGCTGTTAGGTGCAATAAAGTCAACTGTGACTCATAGCCACCTTATGACAACAGATTGATACTTGCCCTATCCTGTACCATCCTCACACTCTCTGCCATACTCCAGGCCGTTGTTGTAGTCATTGTGCCAATCTATCTCACTGAGAGCCTTTCTCTTTGTTGTTGACTCTACTTTTCCTTAGGGAGCTCTTGTGGCCTAGCGGTAAAGAGTTGCACTACCAAATCAAAGGGACTTAAAAGATGGGCAATCTCCTCCCTTATGATTTACAGCCTCTGAAAACCTACTGGAAAGCCAACTGTGAGTCTGTTCCAATATGACAACATATAATAACAACTACTTTTCCCAACATGGTGGATTTTTCTAAGGACTGGTGCCTTCTGACAACATGCCCAATGTATATGAGAAGAAGGTTTCATAATCCTTACCTCTAAGGAGCATGCTGGCCTTGAAAAAGGTCTTGAAAACAATACATACAAGCAAATACTAGCAACAAAAAGGCCACAAAACTTTTAAACTGCCATTGAACATTGTGCCATATGTGCCCACCTGCTCTAGAAAGAGTTCCCCTTTCTCTGAATTGAGCTGTTCCTTAAACACTTTAGAATAAATTATCAATCTGGTTCAAGAGTTCAAAGACCCTATGAAGACATGAGAGGGTGGGTGTCTCAACACTTAGTGAGTAGTTAAATAATACATCCTGCAAATCATTTCCAATTCTAAGAAAATTTCATTCTAAGATACAAGACTTAGAAACAAAGCCTTAGACAAAAACCAAACTCTCGACAAAAGAAGTTGTTGTCCTTCAACAAATAAGTACATATTAGTAAAATTACATATCAGCCTCTAACAGGGGTGTGTTAGGAAGTTGAATGTGTAGGATACAGGTCTGTTCTTACCTTTTTAGTTACTGCAACTCTGCTTCATGTAAAGGGCCGTACACCTATGTATGATTTTAAAAAATTGTACATCCATTAGCACATATTAAAATATGTAGTAATCATTCCAGAGAGAATCCCTGAGTGGTGAAAATGTTCACCGTACTCAGCTGATACCCAAAAAGTTGGAGGTTCAGACCACCTACAGTTACTTAAGAAGAGAAGTCTTTTGATCTACTCACTGGGAATCCTATGCATCATAGTTCTAATCTTACATATAAACAAGTGTCAAGAGATGGAGGTGACAGATAGTAACTGGGCCATTTATGTTCCAAAGAATGTTGGTGCCTAAAAATTTTCTTTCTAAAAATAAGGAAAGCAAATGTTTAAGGATGGAGAGAGATAAAAAGAGAAAGAGCACCTAGAAGAAAGGTAGAATGAGCATGTGCTAAACCTAGTAGACTTCTTAGAACCTTGTAACATTAGCATACTTAGTTTCAGAGTTATGTAGTCTCCTGTGTTTCAGGTTCTTCATCTTTAAAATGGTGATAATGATCCTTCCTACTTCATAAGGTTGTGCTATCAGTAGAAATAACATAAAATGTTATTTCTAACCATTTTTGGATAATCTTCAGCAATATTTTGAATAAAATATTGATATTGTTTAGTAATTTTCACTTTATATTGGATCACCTTTCTTGGGAATAGGAACAAAATAGATATCTTCTATCATTTGGCCAGGTAGCTGTCTTCCAAATTTCCTGACACAGACCAGTGAGGCCATCAGTTTGTTTTCCTTCGATTGCTAAGGCCTTATTTTTTGCCAATGCTGTCAGTGAAACTTGAACTTATTCCTTCAAAACATTTTCACCACTTTACTGATAGATAACATCATGATTTATGGAAAAAAGACTAGAAATGTCTACAAATTCATCTTACTTGCATCCACAATAAACACCCTTGGTACCAGCACTCAGGAAATCAGGAGATACGTTGCATTGAGAAATTCTACAATTATGGCCTTCTCTAAATTATTGAGGAGTAATGATTCAGTTTGAAGACTAAGGTGTGACTGATGCAGACCCTGATATTTTTAATCACTTCTTATGCAGCTGAGAGATGGGCAATGAATAAGAATGACAGAAGAATAGATGCATTTAAAGAGTTGGGGAAGGTACTGAATATCCCATAGACTGCTAAAAAAAACAGTTATATCTTAGAGAGAGTGCAGCCAAAGTGATCCTTGAAGGTAAGGATGACATAGCTTTGCCTCACAATTTGGGCATGTTGTTAGGAGAGGCTATTCCTTGGAGAGGTAAATCATGCTTGATAAGGTGGAGGATTAGGGAAGGAAAGAAATGTCCTCAACCAGATGGACACAGTGACTGTTATGATGGGCTCAAGTATGTTAGAGAAGATGAGGGTGGCACAGGATAGGACAGGGTTCAAATCTGTTCATAGGGTCACTGTGAGTCGTACTGGACTTGATGGCATCCAACAACAACATACAATGAAATGGCTCTCTAAACTGGGAAGTCATTACTGCTTATGGAGTAACTCAAATATAATTTTTACTAGTGAGGCTCTTAATAATTTCTCCTGGCCCAAAGAGAGACAAATTCTAAGGGCCTCCTTTTAGTATTTCAGGAGCTAGAAATTTCCCACAAACACCCCATCCATAGTGCCACACCCCAGTCTCAAAACATTACCTCCTTTTCAATTTAACATATTTTCTTGGTTTGCAGCACTCTTCCAATAATAGGCAGAGGTGCATTAGTGGGAGATTTATGCTAATATCTCAACAGCGGAGACTCACTATATTCTCATTCGGTCTGAGACAAGCAGCCAGGGTATGTCCTTTAACAGGATTTCCAGGAAGGATACTGCAGCTTAAGAAATGCTGATTTGCTGGCATTTATATATTCCAGGAAGAGGACTCTCTTAAATGTATCAGGGCCTACAGCAGAAAATTATTTTAATGTCCTCTCTTTGCTCCACACATCCCTAGTAAAAGAAAAGCAGAAAAACTCCGTTGGCTTCAGAGATTCTGATATAAAGGGAAAGCCTGGAGAAGTTTTGAAGACTCCTCAGAATAGATTAGACCTCCTGGGGAAGGGTCAGCACTGTTCACCCCCATAACTGTTCCAAGTTCCGTCCCACCAGCATGTGCAATGGCCAACTGGTTCATTGTGCTAACTATAACGCCAGACAGATGGGGACGGAGTGTTTATAGACATATGCATATACCATACATTTTTTGCAGCAAGTACATATAGAGATCATCCAACTGTATATTTTGCAGACATACAAACATGCACATATATTGTCCATATGTTCAAATTTTTTTAAACTGTACCATGAACAAGTAAGAATTTCTTTTCACTGAAAGTTACCAGTTCTACCAGAGAAGACATCACTACGGCTGGTGTCACACAATGCAGAGATCTATGGTGTAATACCACCACACACACACACACACACACACACACACACACGCACTGGGCACCACTCCATGCTCCATGGACCTCCATGTACAACATTTACTATCAATTCTACTTTGGTCTAGGGGTAAGATGCCGGTTTGAATTCACCAGTTGCTCTGAGGGAGAAGGATGGACAATCTCCTCCAAAAACTTACTGGAGTGCCAAATGAGTTCTGACTTGACAGCACACAACACTGCCACCACTGTGGTAAATATACTTGAAGGCTGTTGTGCAAACAGAGCAAGGGAGCACTACGTGATTTAAAATTAAAAAGGGAGTGTGTCAGGGTTGTATTCTCTCTCCATACTTATTTAATCTGTGTATTAAACAAATTATTCAAGAGGTTGGACTCTATGAAGAGGAATGTGTCATTAGGATTAGAGGGAGACTCATAAATAACCTGTGTTATGCAGGTGATATAATTTTGCTTGCTGAAAGTGAGGAGGACCTGAAGTACTTGTTGTAGAAGATCAGAGAACACAGCCTTCAGTATGGATTGTATCTCAATGCCAAGAAAACAAAGAGTCTTACCACTGGACCAATAGGGGACACTGTGATAGATAAAGAAACTGTCAACAACTCTTGTCCTACTTGTATCCACAATTAGTACCTTTGGTATCAGCGGTCAGGAGACATATTGCACTGGGGAAGTCTGCAATTAGGGACCTCTTCAAATTACAGAGGAGTATAGTGTGATGAGCTGTGATGTTGAAGAGCGCTGAACATTCATCCCATGAACTGCCAAAAGAACAAACAAATACATCTTGGAGAGAGTGCATTCACTTCCAAAATAGCTTGCCTCTGGAAATCCTATGAACCTGGAGAAACAATGAAAGTTATACAAGCGTTCAGGTCTTTCATTCATAGGATCGCTATGAGTCATCTACAGATCGACAGCACTTAACAACAACAACAGTTTTCCTACATTATCTGACAACAATTTTATCCAAAAGAGAAGATAAAATATCCTTCTCTATTACACAACTAACAAATTCAGTGTTGGTCCCCCCTTCATTGTTTGTCCCCCACTCCGTCAGTACTCCCCTCTGTTTCCCTGTCCTGTCTCATCAACACTGTCTTCCTCTCTCTCTCCAAAAGTAACCCCTGATAAGCTGGCTCAGGCCTCCAGTCACTTCTCTCTGATTATTCACTCTCTACTCCCCCAGTGATATTGACTTTCAGGACCCATCCAGGTGGGCTGCAGGTACATGTAGGTCTCAGGTCCAGGCATGTGTTGATAGGATCGCTATGAGTAGCAGTCAACTCAACAGCACATAACAACAAATATATTCTAAAAAAAGTTCTTAACATGGGTTCATCAGTACTAATTACCACAATACTGTAACTCAAGGCTAGAAAATTTCAGAAAATCAAGAATTAAAAAGACACTGATATAAATGAGAATGATAAAGGCTTGGAGCACATACGAAGGAAATAAACAACAGCATGGTAATTAGATAGTAATGACAGCTCTGATTGGAAAAAAGAGAAGCTTTAAAAAGCCAATTAGCATATAGTTTTAGGTTGTATATTTTGATATATGTAAACTGGACTTACAAAAATGTTATATTATTATAAATAACTACATAAATATTTTTCTAAAAATAAATCTGCACTATAAAATTATACAAAATTTTACAGCGCTTTATTTTGCCATTACTCCCTTTTGACCTGATGTACTCTACATCCCTCACATTCTCACATTCATCTAGTGATACTCCAACTTTTCAACATGAGTTAAAAGGGTGAATAGAATAGAAGGTCTGGTTTCCAGCCTTCCCTTTCTAGTTGCAGACATACTTCTAAAAATGGGAATACTACCAAGATCTTCCTCATAGAGTTATCATAAACATTATATATAATTACTCTTGCAGAGGACTTGATACATTGTCTATAACAAAGTAAAAAAGAATGCAATAAATATGAGTATTATCAACAAAATCCATTCACAATCAAGAAGGATCAAAGCCAATGGCAGCATTATTTTAGAGTGTCTTTCTAGAACATAAAACCATTGAAGTCCCCCTTCAGTGTCCCACCATACACAAGTCTCCCTTCATCACTGCATTCAACTATTGTAACTCAATCTCTTCGTCAGATAGACAGTGATCTTATGGAAGGTAGAGGGAGTGTTTTATTCATCTCTGTGTCCCCAGCAAGAGATCTATGGACTCTATTCGTATAGATGCTCAATAAATATTGACTGAGCAAATGATTATAAACAGATAAATCATTCTTGCTGCCTTATGGGCACTGGCAGATTGGGTTGAGGAGGCAGACATAATTGATTACAGAAATAGCTGGTCCCTTAAGCAAATAAGTCAGAAAAGCACAAAAGTGACACATACTTTCATTAGATGTCACTGAAAACATACTTAAGTACATGCATTCTTTAATCTTCCAGTGATTAAGCTAAAGCCACTTTCTTCAAGTGCTTGTCTGTTAATTAAATTTCTCTTAACATCTCCTTGCATATTAATGCATACCTATTAATGCACAAGAACCAATACCACGAAAACCAAACCCCAAATACATTGCCTGAGCATCAATTCCCACTCACAGCAATTCTGTAGGAAAAGTACAACTACCTCACATTTCCAAGACTGTGAATCTTTATAGAGGTAAACATCTTTCTTCTTCAATGACTCATGGTTTTGAGTCTTAGAGCTAAACTTCCATTAACCTTTCATGTGTTTAATCATGTGATTTAGGGTGATTTTATTTGTTTGTTTATATAAGAATTTAAGTTGTTTTTATTGCTTTTGAGTTTGCTCCAACTCATACTGAATCCACATACAATACAACAAAACTCATCCAACACTTCTCACAATCACCATTGGGCTTAAGACCATTGTCACAGTCATTGTGTTAATCCATTTTATTGAAAGTCTTCTTCTCTTCTTCTGACCTCTGAATTTGCCAAGTATGATGTCTTTTTTCCTGAAAACATGCCCAATGTATGTGAGATGAAACATCATCATCTTTGCCCCTAAGGAGCATTCTGGCTTCACTTCTTCCTAGACAGATTTGTTTTTTCTTTTGGCATTCTATGGTATATTCAATATTTTCCTAAACTTATCTTTCAGAAAAAAATTATCTTTTCACATTTTTAATGATCAGTTTCTATAACATAATTCTGTTATGTATATAACATCTGGCACTAAGAGAACTGGAAGTGAAGTCTTGTATATAAATCAAATGCAAGGTGTATTAGTCTTTCTTATCATCAAATATACTCATCATAAGTAAAATTCTCTGAAGAAATAGAGAATCCTTAATCAAAAGGATTGCTTTAGCACTGGTTAGACTGAAACATTTTACTGACCTATCTTTGGAGTAATTCAATGAACCTTTATTTTGGGTTGGAGATAAGCAAAATCTCAAACCATTCACCAAAGGTGTTTTTAAAATATTTGCCAAGCCAAGAATTTTACAAAAAATTATTAAAATTAAACTCTTCAGTAGTAATAAACTCATACATTCTGGGCACATTCTACTCACAGAAAATACTTTTCTTTTCCTCCTGCTCCAACCGCTTGGATAACTAAGGCTTATAGAGTCTCTTTACAGCACATTTTTTTATTTGAAAGTTCTGTAACTATACAGCACATTTCGTAAGTTTCCTCTGAGTAACTGAAGCTGTACTGAATCATCTGTTTTAGGTATGATTTTAAGTGAAAATGGATTGAGTATAAGCCCACCTTCCAACCCTACCTCCCTAATCTAACTAGTAGTAATGTCATGAGGAGTTCCTGAGTGGTGCAAACAGTTAGAACACCCAACTTCTAAATAAAATCTTGGAAGCTCTATTCCACTCAAGAGGTGACTTAGAAGAAAAACTTGGAACATGAAGCAGTCGTCAGAACAGAGCAAGGAGACACTACCTGGTTCAAAATCAAGAAGGGGTCAGTCAGGGATATATTCAGGCTCCATACCTTTTCAATCTGTATGCAGAACAGATCATCTGAGACGCTGGGCTATATGAAGAGGAATGTGGCATCAGGATTGGTGGAAGAGTCACCAACGACCTGCATTATGCAGGCAACACAACCCTGCTTGCTGAAACTAAGGATGACCTGAAGTGCTTACTGCAGAAGGTCAAGGATTACAGCCTCTTATATGGATTGAAGCTCAACATCAAGAAAACAAAGATTCTCACCACTGGGCCAATTGGTAACATCAGTATGGATGGTGAAGAGATTGTGATAGTTAACAATGTTAGTTTGCTTGGCTCCACAATCAACATTCTTGGTAACAGCAGCCAGGAAATCAAGAGACAAATTGCATTGGGAAAGTCAACCATGAGGGACCTCGCAAGAGTACTGAATAGCAACGACGTCAGGCTGGAGACTAAGGTGCGCCTGATCCAGGCTATAGTCTTCGCAATTACGTGCTATGCATCAGAAAGTTGGACAGTGACTAGGGATGACAGAACGAGAATTGATGCCTTTGAGCTTTGGTGCTGGAGAAAAGTGTTGAATATACCATGGACTTCTAGGAGAACAAACAGGTTTGTCCTGGAGAAGGTGAAGTCGGAATGCTCCTTGGAGTCAAGGATTGTGAAGCTTCATCTGACATACTTTGGGCATGTTGCAAGGAGGGACTGGTCCTTGGAGAGGGACATCATGTTCCGCAGAGTGGAGGGGCGGCAAAGGAGAGGAAGACCTTCGATGAGATGGATCGATTCTGTGACTGGAGTGGTGGGACTAAGTGTGTTTGAGATGGCTAGGTTGGCACAGGATAGAACAGTGTTTAGAACTCTTGTACATAGGGTCACTATGATTCGCAAACGACTCGATAGCACATAACAACAACAAAACAACAACAGTTCACACATGTCCATTTCCCTAATGTAGACACTATGTGCTATCTACCTGGATCCTCTCCTAATGGAACCCCAATTTCATGCATGTAGCTCACAACAACTTTTAAGCTCAAGTTATTAGAGGTACTCAAAGAGTAGAGCCTAGTTAGGGTAAAGCAATCAGTGAGGCATTTCCCTTCAAAGTGCATTGACCTGAGAGTGGTCAGGTGACCTACATGATCCAATCAGATTGAAAGCAGGTACAGGTTAGGCTGGGGCAGAGGTACTCTTTATGTTTATTTGGTATGAACAAAGAAATGAGATATTTTATTACTATAGGATTTTATTTTGTGATTAGGATTAAATCAATGCCATATTCAAATTCATTGACATTTTTGCTAGGTGCTATTAAGTGGATTTTGACCTATAGTGACCACATGTAGCAGTGTGGAATTGACTTCTAAGATTTCACAGACTGTAATCTATGGAAACAGATTGCCAGATCTTTTCCTTTGGAGATGCTGTTATATTCAACTGACAAAACTTTTGGCTAGAAGGCAGAGAACAGATGAAGGTCCCTGATATTGCTAAGCCACAGTGTAAATCAAAAAGCAAACTATTCGTCTCCAGACTTAGTGCTAAATGAGATAACAAATTCCATTATTACTTACAACAATTAGTACAGGATTTTGTTATATAAAAGAAAAACTACCCCATTAAATGTCTATATTGATTTTAAGATGTAGTTCAATTTGAGAAACATTAAAATGTATATGGAGAGAGTGGAAGGAATAAGTACTTATTAAAATTTGGGATATAAGCTATAATAGAAAAATATATTAGAATTGGCTTGGTTCGTGATTTTAAAATTGGCTTGTCTGCTTGGGATTTATGATGTCTAATTAGAACTAGTTCAAATTTAGAGGATTTGTAGTTGTCTTGTTATTGTTGCTAGGTGCCCTCAAGTCCCTCCTAAGTCACAGTGACCTCCATGTACAACAGAGTGACATGCTGCCTGGTCCTGCACCATATCACAGTCATCTTACACTTAAACCTATTGCTGCATCCGCTGTATCAATTGCCTTCACTCAGAGTCTTCTTTTTTGCTGATCCTTTACTTTTCCAAGCATAAAAAGTCCTTCTCCAGGGACAGGAATCTCTGGATAGTATGCCAAAAGTATGTGAGATGAAGTCTCAACGAATCTGTTTCAAAGGTGCATTCTGGCTGTACTTGGTCCAGGGCAAATGCATTCATCCTTCAAACAGCTAGGATATATTAAATATTTTTTTACCAGCACTATAATCGAGAGGCATTAATTCTTTTGTCTTCATTATTTATTGTTCAGTTTTCACATTCATATGAGGCCATTGATACCAGAGATTCTAAAGACAGCACAAGATAGGGCAAGGATCAGATAAGTTGTTCACAGGGTCACCATTAAGTTGTAGTCAACTCGATGGCAATGGCACCTAATAACAAACAACAAAGGTCAATCTGTAGTCTGGCCTTTTATAAAAAAGTGGGGTTTTAGCACTTTAAAGAAGCCATTTGCAAAACATTTGTCCAGTGTAATACATTGATTTTTTTTTGTCACTGCTTCCATGAGTATTGACTGTAGAGAAAAATAAAATTGAAATATTGATCATCTCAATCTTTTCTCCTTGTATCATGAGGTTGCTTGTTGGTTTTTGGGAGAGGTTTTGTTTTCTTAATGTCAGAATGTAACCTGAATTGAAGACTGTAATCTTTAATCTTCATCAATAGGTGCTTAAAGCCTTTTTCTCTTTGAGTAAACAAGACTGTATCATGTGAATATTACAGGTTGTTAATGAGTCTTCCACAAACACTGATAACACCAGGTTCCTTATATACTCAAGTATATTGTATGCACAGTTAATATGCTAAATTTATCAAAGGACACAACACTAAAACATACCTGTCCTAATTTTAACCCTGTTGTTGATTGCCGTAGAGTCAAGCACAACTCATAGTACTCCTATGAACAGAGGACCTGAAGCCTTTCTGTAACAATTGTCATTTCTCAAAGTTCATAGTTTCCAGTGCAATGCACAGGGAAGAATTCAAGATACTAAAGAGTTGAATAGAAGATTTCAAAAGGCAGCACGGGGTGACAAAGCAAAATATTACAATGAAATGTGCAAGGAGTTGGAGTCGGAAAATCAAAAGGGCCGAACTCGCTCAGCATATCTTAAGCTCAAGGA